>NW_017192857.1:0-10079 GCF_001704415.2 Capra hircus
GGAAACGGGGCCCTCTGGATGTGGCGGGACTCTCGTGCTTCCTCTCGAGTGGAGACGGGTATGTCGGGAACTTCTTGCGTTGCAGCAAGGGTGTGAAGAACCTTTGGAAGTTCCAGAGGTTAGGTGTGATTAGCCTCGAGACGCCTCAGCGGAAATGGGCCTCATCTCGCCTGGAGGGAGAACCTCCTGGATTTTCTCGAGTTGCGGCAGGTGCTCTCGACTTACGACGGGACCTCAGGGACCCGCTCTGGTGGCCTCAGGAAAGGCCAGTCCCCATTGCGAGTTGCTCGGGGCCTCTCGGTTCTCTCCCATCCGATGGCCTAAGACCTTGTGTGGAGTCGTGCCGGAAACTGAGGATTCCTCTCCAGTGCTGAAATGGATCATTGGGTACTTCTGGAGTCTCCCCAAGGCAGTCAGTCCTCGTCTCGTGTGGGGGGCATGCACGTGCGCTTTTCCTCCGAGCTGTAGCAGCAGTGTCATATTTCCCTCGAGTGATCAAGGGATCAGTGGCTTTCCCTCGAGGCTTTCCACAGGCTTTCCACAGGGCTGTCCCACGTGCCACCGCGGTGTGAGTCGAACCTCGGCTTGAAAGTCGAGGCAGTGCAGGGAAAACAGGTTTCCCTGGAATGGACTGAGGCATCTGGGGGACTCTGGGAATGGTGGCACGACCCTGGAGTTCCTCTCGCCTTTCCTGTGGAGAGCGCCTCCTATTGAGTTGCGACGGGAATGCTGGGAATTTTTCCCGAGCACGCAGGGAAAGGATCCCTTTTCTCGAGCTAGGAGGCGGAAATGGGTTACTGTGGATGTGGGTGGGGCTCTCGTGCTTCCTCTCGAGTGGAGTCGGGTATGTCGGCGAAATTCTTGAGTTGCAGCAAGGGTGTGAAGGACCCTTTGGAAGTTCCAGAGGTTAGGTGTGATTAGCCTCGAGACGCCTCAGCGGAAATGGGCCTCATCTCGCCTGCACGGGAGAACCTCCTGGATTTTCTCGAGTTGCGGCAGGTGCCCTCGACTTACGACGGGGACCTCAGGGACCCGCTCTGGTGGCATATCGAAAGGACGGTCGAGTTACTCGACCATGCGAGTTACTCGGGGGCCTCTAGGGATTCCTCTCCGGTCGATGCCGGAGCATAAAACCTTGTGTGGAGTAGGTGGCGGAACCGGAGGATTCCTCCAGTGCTGACATGGATCTTGGGGTACTTCTGGAGTCTCCCAGGGGAGACAGTCTTCGTCTCGAATGGGGCATGAACGTGCGCTTTCCTCCCGAGCTTTAGCAACAGTGTCGCGCTTCCCTTCGCGAGTATCAAGTGATCTGTGGCTTTCCCAAGAGAGGCTTTCCCACGAGGCTTTCCCACAGGGCTGTCCCACGTGCCACCGTGGTGTGAGTCGATCCTCGGCTTGAAAGTCGAGGCAGTGCAGGGAAAACAGGTTTTCCCTGGAATGGACTGAGACATCTGGGGCTCTGGGAATGGTGAAACGACCCTGGAGTTCCTCTCGCCTTTCCTGTGGAGCGCCTCCTCTTGAGATGCGACGGGAACGCCGGGAATTCTTTCCCGACCACGCAGGGAAAGTATCCCTCCTCTCTAGCTAGGAGGCGGAAACGGGTCTCCTCTGGATGTGGGCGGGACTCTCGTGCTTCCTGTCGAGTGGAGACGGGCATGTTGGGGAACTTCTTGAGTTGCAGCAAGGGTGTGAATGACCCTTTGGAAGTTCCAGAGTTTAGGTGTGATTAGCCTCGAGACCCCTCAGCGGAAATGGGCCTCTTCTCGCCAGGAGAGGAGAACCTCCTGGATTTTCTCGAGTTGCAGCAGGTGCTCTCGACTTACGACGGTGACATCAGGGACCCCCTCTTGTGGCCTCACGAAAGGGAAGTCCCCATGCGAGTTGCTCATGGGTCTCTCGGGATTCGTCTCCCGTCGATGCCGGGACCTAAGATCTTGTGTGGAGTCTGTGCCAAAACCTGAGGATTCCTCTCCAGTGCTGACATGTATCTTGGGGTATTTCTGGAGTCTCCCCAGGGGAGTCAGTCCTCGTCTCGAGTCGGGGCATGCACGTGCGCTTTCCTCCGAGCTGTAGCAGCAGTGTTGAGCTTCCCTTCGCGAGGATCAAGGGATCTGTGGCTTTCCCTCGAGGCTTTCCCACGACGCTTTCCCACGACGCTTTCCCACAGGACTGTCCCACCTGCCACCTTGGTGTGAGTCGAACCTCTTCTTGAAAGTCGAGGCAGTGCAGGAAAACAGGTTTCCCTGGAATGGACTAAGACATCTGTGGGACTCTGGGAATGGTGGCACGACCCTGGAGTTCCTCTCGCCTTCCCTGTGGAGAGCGCCCCCTCTTGAGATGCGATGGGAACGCCGGGAATTCTTTCCCGACCACGCAGGGAAAGGATCCCTCCTCTCGAGCTAGGAGTCGGAAACGGGGCTCCTCTGGATGTGGGCGGGACTCTCGTTCTTCCTCTCGAGTGGAGACTGGTATGTTGGTGATCTGCTTGAATTGCAGAAAGGGTGTGAAGGACCCTTTGGAAGTTCCAGAGGTTAGGTGTGATTAGCCGTGAGAGAACTCAGTGGAAATGGGCCTCATCTCGCCAAGAAGGGAGAACCTCCTGGATTTTCTCAAGTTGTGGGAGGTGCTCTCGAATTACTACGGGGACCTCAGGGACCCGCTCTGGTGGCCTCAGGAAAGGCCAGTCCCCATGCGATTTGCTCGTGGTCCTCTCGGGATTCCTCTCCCATCGATGCCAGGGCCTAAGACCTTGTGTGGAGTCGGTGTTGGAAACTGAGAATTCCTCTCCAGTTCTGACATGGATCTTGGGTACTTCTGGAGTCTCCCCAGGGGAGTCAGTCCTCGTCTCGAGTGGGGGCATGCACGTGCACTTTCCTCCCGAACTGTAGCAGCAGTGTCACGCTTCCCTTCCCGTGTATCCTAGGATCAGTGGCTTTCCCTCGAGGCTTTAAGCGAGGCTTTCCACGACGCTTTCCCACCAGGCTTTCCCACGACGCTTTCCCAAGGTGATGTCCCACGTGCCACCGTGGTGTCAGTCGATCCTCGTCTTGAAAGTTGAGTCAGTGCCGGGAAAACAGGCTTCTGTGGAATGGACTGAGACATCTGGGGGATCTGGGAATGGTGGCACGACCCTGGAGTACCTCTCGCCTTTCCTGTGGAGAGCGCTCGCTCTTGAGATGTGACGGGAATGCCGGGAATTCTTTCCCGACCACGCAGGGAATGGATCCCTCCTGTTGAGCTATGAGGCGGAAACGGGGCTCATCTGGATGTGGGCGGGACACTCGTGCTTCCTCTCGAGTGGAAACGGGTATGTCGGGGAACTTCTTGAGTTGCAGAAAGAGTGTGAAGGACGCTTTGTAACTTCCAAAGGTTAGGTGTGATTAGTCTCGAGACGTCTCAGCAGAAATGGTCCTCATCTCGCCTGAAAGGGAGAACCTCCTGGATTTATTCAAGTTGCGGCAGGTGCTCTCGACCTACGACGGGGGCCCTCAGGGACCCTCTCTGGTGGCCTCAGGAAAGGCCAGTCCCCATGCAAGTTGCACGGGGACCTCTCGGGATTCCTCTCCCGTCGGTGCCGGGCCTAAGAACTTGTGTGGAGTCGGTGCCGGAAACTGAGGTTTCCTCTCCAGTGCTGACATGGATTTTGGAGTACTTCTGGAGTCTCCCCAGGGGAGTCAGTCCTTGTCTCGAGTGGGAGCATGCACGTGCGCTTTCCTCCCGAGCTGCAGCAGCAGTGTCATGGTTCCCTTCGCGTGGATCAAGGGATCTGTGGCTTTCCCTCGAGGCTTTCCCAAAGGGCTGTCCCACGTGCCACCGTGGTGTGAGTCGATCCTCTTCCTGAAAGTCGAGGCAGTGTAGGGAAAAAAGTTTCCCTGGAATGGACTGAGACATCTGGGGGACTCTGGGAATGGTGGCACGACCCTGGAGTTCCCTCGCCTTTCCTTTGGAGAGCGCCTCCTCTTGAGATGCGACGGGAGGCCGATAATTCTTTCCCGACCACGCAGGGAAAGGATCCCTCCTCTCGAGCTAGGAGGCGGAAACGGGGCTCCTCTGCATGTGGGCGGGACTCTGCTTCTCTGCCGAGCGGGGCTTGGGTGCAGCAAGGTGTGAAGGACCCTTTGGAAGTTCCAGAGTTTAGGTGTGATTAGCCTTGAGACGCCTCAGCGGAAATATGCCTCATCTCGCCTGGACGGGAGAACCTCCTGGATTTTCTCCAGGTGCGACAGGTGCTCTGGACTTACGAAGGGGACCTCAGGGACCCGCTGTGGTTGCGTCAGGAAAGGCCAGTCCCCATGGGAGTTGCTCGGGGGCCTCTCGGGCTTACTCTCCCGTCGATGCAGGGGCCTAAGATCTTGTGTGGAGCCGGTGCAGGAACCTGAGGATTCCTCTCCAGTCCTGACATGGATCTTGGGGTACTTCTGGAGTCTCCCCAGGGGAGTCAGTCCTCGTCTCGAGTGGGGCATGCACGTGGGCTTTCCTTTCGAGCTGTAGCAGCAGTGTCCCACTTCCCTTCGCATGGATCAAGGGATCTGTGGCTTTCCCTCGAGGCTTTCCCACGAGGCTTTCCCACGAGGCTTTTCCCACAAGGCTGTCCCACGTGCCACCGTGGTGTGAGTCGATCCTCGGCTTGAAAGTCGAGGCAGTGCAGGGAAAACAGGTTTCCCTGGAATGGACTGAGACATCTGGGGGACTCTGGGAATGGTGGCACGACCTGGAGTTCCTCTCGCCTTTTCGTTTAGAGCCCTCCTCTTGAGATGCGACGGAATCGCCGGAATTCTTTCCCGACCACGCAGGGAAAAGATCCCACCTCTCGAGCTAGGAGGCGGAAACGGGGCTCCTCTGGATGTGGGCGGGACTCTCGGGCTTCCTCTCGAGTGGAGACGGGTATGTGGGGGAGCTTCTTGAGTTGCAGCAAGGGCGTGAAGGACCCTTTGTAAGTTCCATAGGTTAGGTGTGATTAGCCTCGAGACCCCTCAGCGGAAATGGGCCTCATCTCGCCTGGAGGGTAGAAACTCCTGGATTTTTCGAGTTGCGGCAGGTGCCCTCGACTTACGACGGGGACCTCAGGGACCCGCTCTGGTGCCCTCAGGAAAGGCCAGGCCCATGCGAGTTGCTCGAGGGCCTCTAGGGATTCCTCTCCTGTCTATGCCGGGGCCTAAGACCTTGTGTGGAGTCGGTGCCAGAACCTGAGGATTCCTCTCCGGTGCTGACATGGATCTTGGGGTATTTCTGAGGTCTCCCCGGAGGAGTCAGTCCTCGTCTCTAGGGGAGGCATGCATGTGGGCTTTCCTCCCGAGCTGTAGCAGGCAATGTCACGCTTTCCTTCACGTGGATCAAGGGATCTGTGGCTTTCCCTCGAGGCTTTCACACGAGGCTTTCCCAAGAAGCTTTCCCACAGGGCTGTCCCACGTGCCACCGTGGTGTGAGTCGATCCTCGGCTTGAAAGTCGAGGCAGTGCAGGGAAACAGGTTTTCCCTGGAATGGACTGAGATATCTGGGGGACTCTGCGAATGGTGGCACGACACTGGAGTTCCTCTCGCCTTTCCTGTGGAGAGCGCCTCCTCTTGAATTGCGACGGGAACTCGGTGAATTCTTTCCAGACAACGCACGGAAAAGATCCCACCTCTGGAGCTAAGAGGCAGAAATGGGGCTCCTCTGGATGTGGGTGGGACTCTCGTGCTTCCTCTCGAGTGCAGACGGGTATGTCGGAGAACTTCTTGAGTTGCAGCAACTGTGTGAAGGACCCTTTGGAAGTCCCAGAGGTTAGGTGTGATTAGCCTCAACACGCCTCCAGCAGAAATGGGCCTCATCTTGCCTGGAGGGGAGAACCTCCTGGATTTTCTCGAGTTGGGGCAGGTGCTCTCGACTTATGACGAGGACCTCAGGGACCCGCTCTGATGGACTCAGTAAAGGCCAGTCCACATGCGCGTTGCTCAGGGGCCTCTCGGATTCCTCTCCCTTCTATGCCGGGGCCTACGACCTTGTGTGAATTCGGTGCCGGAACTTGAGGATTCCTCTCCAGTGCTGACATGGATCTTGGGGTACTTCTGGAGTCTCCCCAGGGGAGTCAGTCGTAGTCTCGAGTGGGGCATTCACGTGCGATTTCCTCCAGAGCTGTAGCAGCAGTGTCACGCTTCCCTTCGCGTGGATCAAGGGATCTGTGACTTTCCCTCGAGGCTTTCCCACGAGGCTTTCCCACGGGGCTTTCCCACGAGGCTTTCCCACAGGGCTGTCCCACGTGCCACCGTGGTGTGAGTCGATCCTCGGCTAGAAAGTCAAGGCAGTGCAGGGAAAACAGGTTTCCCTGGAATGGACTGAGACATCTGGGGGACTCTGCGTATGGTGGCACGACCCTTGAGTTCCTCTCGCCTTTCCTGTGGGAGAGCGCCTCATCTTGAGATGCGACGGGAACGCCGGGAATTCATTCCCAACCACACAGGGAAAGGATCCCTCCTCTCGAGCTACGAGGCGGACACGGGGCTCCTCTGGATGTGGGCGGGACTCTTGTGCTTCCTCTCGAGTGGAGACGGGTATGTCATGGAAATTCTTGAGTTGCAGCAAGGGTGTGAAGGACCCTATGGAAGTTCCAGAGATTAGGTGTGATTAGCCTCGAGACGCCTCAGCGAAATGGGCCTCATCTCCCCTGGAGGGCAGAACCTCCTGGATTTTCTCCAGTTGCGGCAGGTGCTCTCGACTTACGACAGGGACCTCAGGGACCCGCTCTGGTGGCCTCAGGAAAGGACAGTCCCCATGCGATTTGCTCGGGGGCCGCTCGGGATTCCTCTCCCATCGATGCTGGGCCCTAAGACCTTGTGTGGAGTCGGTGTCGGAAACTGAGAATTCCTCTGCAGTGCTGACATCGCTCTTGGGGTACTTCTGAAGTCTCCCCAGGGGAGTGAGTCCTCGTCTCCAGTGGGGGTATGCACGTGCGCTTTCCTCCCGAGCTGTAGCAGCAGTGTCACGCTTCCCTTCCCGTGGATCATAGGATCTGTGACTTTCCCTCGAGGCTTTCCCATGAGGCTTTCCCACGACGCTTTCCCACCAGGCTTTCCAAAGAGGCTTTCCCCCAGTGATGTCCCACGTGCCACCGTGGTGTCAGTCGATCCTCGGTTTGAAAGTCGAGGCAGTGCCGGGGAAACAGGCTTCCCTGGAATGGACTGAGACATCTGGGGGACTCTGGGAATGGTGACACGACCCTGGAGTTCCTCTCGCCTTTCCTGTGGAGAGCGCCCCCTCTTGATATGTGACGGGAACGCCGGGAATTCTTTTCCGAACACGCAGGGAAAGGATCCCTCCTGTCGAGCTAGGAGGCGGAAACAGGGCTCCTCTGGATGTGGGCGGGACTCTCGTGCTTCCTCTCGAGTGGAGACGGGTATGTCAGGGAACTTCTTGAGTTGCAGCAAGGGTGTGAAGGGCCCTTTGGAAGGTCCAGAGGTTAGGTGTGATTAGCCTCGAGTCGCCTCTGTGGAAATGGGGCTCATCTCGTCTGGAGGGAAGAACCTCCTGGATTTTCTCGGAGTTGTGGCAGGTTCTCTCGACTTATGACGGGGACCTCAGGGACTCGCTCTGGTGGCCTCAGGAAGGCCAGTCCCCATGCGAGTGGCTCGGGGGCCTCTCGGGATTTCACTCCTATCGATGCTGGGGCCTAAGGCCTTGTGTGGAGTCGGTGCAGGAACCTGAGGATTCCTCTCCTTGCTGACACGGATCTTGGGTACTTCCTGGAGTCTCCCCAGGGGAGTCAGTCCTCGTCTCGAGTGGGCGTATGCACATGCGCTTACCTCCCGAGCTGTAGCTGCAGTATCTCGCTTCCTTCTTGTGGAGTAAGGGATCAGGGGCTTTCCCTCGAGTCTTTCCCACGAGGCTTTCCCACGAGGCTTTCCAAAGGGCTGTCCCACATGCCACCGTTGTGTGAGTCGATCCTCGGCTTGAGAGCCAAGTTAATGGCAGGGAAAGCAGGTTTCCGTGAAATGGACTGAGACATGTGGGGGACTCTGGGAATGGTGGCACCACCCTGGGAGTTCCTCTCTCCTTTCGCTGTGGAGGAGCGACTCCCCTTGAGACGCTATGGGAACGCCGGGAATTCTTTCCCGGACAACGCAGGGAAAGGATCCCTCCTCTCGAGCTAGGAGACGGAAATGGGGGGCTCCTCTGGATGTGGGCAGGCCTCTCGTGCTTCCTCTCGAGTGGAGACAGGTATGTCAGGGAACTTCTTGAGTTGCAGCAAGGACGTGAAGGACCCTTTGGAAGTTTCAGAGGGTTAGGTGTGATTAGCCTCGAGACGTCTCAGCGGGAAATGGGCCTCATCTCTCCTGGAGGGGAGAACCTTCTGGATTTTCTCGAGTTGCGGGCAGGTGCTCTCGACTTACGACGGGGACCTCAGGGACCCGCTCTTGTGGCCTCAGGAAAGGCCATGCGTGTTGCTCGGGGGCCTCTCGGGATTCCTCTCCCGTCGATGCCCGGGGCCTAAGATCTTGTGTGGAGTCAGTGCCGGAACCTGAGGATTCCTCTCCAATGCTGACATGGATCTTGGGTACTAATGGAGTCTCCCTAGTGGAGGCAGTCCTCGTCTCGAGTGGGGCATGCACGTGCGATTTCCTCCCGAGCTGAAGCAGGCAGTGTCCACGCTTCCCTTCGGCGTGGATCAAGGGATCTGTGTCTTTTCCCTCGAGGCTTTCCCACGAGGCCTTTCCCACAGGGCTGTGCCACGTGCCACCGTGGTGTGAGTCGATCCTCGGCTTGAAATGTCGAGGCAGTGCAGGGAAAAACAGGTTTCCCTGGAATGGAATGAGACATCCGGGGGGACTCTCGGAATGGTGGCACGACCCTGCAGTTCCTCTCCCCTTTCCTTTGAGAGCGCCTCCTCTTGAGATGCGATGGAATGCCGGGAATCTTTCCCGACCAAGTAGGGAAAGGATCCCTCATCTCGAGCTATGAGCCGGAAACGGAGCTCCTCTGGATGTGGCCGGACCCTCGTGCTTCCTCTTGAGTGGAGACGGTATGTCGGGAACTTCTTGAGTTGCAGCATGACTGTGAAAGACTCTTTAGAAGTTCCAGAGTTCACGTGTGATTAGCCTCGAGACACATCAGTGGAAACGGGCCTCATCTCACCTGCAGGGGAAACCTACTGGATTTTACCGAGTTGCGGCAGGTGCTCTCGACTTACGACGGGGACCTCATGGACCCGCTCTGGTTACCTCAGGAAAGGCCAGTCCCCATGTGAGTTGCTAGAGGTCCTGTCGCTATTCCTCTCCGTCGATGCCAGGGCCTAAGACCTTGTGTGGAGTCGGGGCCGGAACCTGAGGATTCCTCTCCAGGGCTGACATGCATCTTGGGGTATTTCTGGAGTCTCCCCAGGGGAGTCAGTTCTCGTCTCGAGTAGGGCATGCACGTGCGCTTTCCTCCCGTGCTGTAGCAGAGTGTCACGCTTCCCGTCGCGTGGATTTAGGGATTTGTGGCTTTCCCTCGAGGCTTTCCACGAGGCTTCCCACAGGGTTGTCACACGTGCCACCAGGTGTGAGTCGATCCTCAGCGTGAAAGTCGAAGCAGTGCAGGGAAAACAGGATCCTCTGGAATGGACGAGACATCTGGGGGACTCTTGGAATGGTGGCACGACCATGAGTTCCTCTCGCCTTTCCTGTGCAGCGCGCCTCCTCTTGAGATGCGTCGAAACGTCGGGAATTCTTTCCCGAGGAAGCCAGGGAAGGATCCCATCTCGAGCTTGGAGGAGGAAACGGAGCTCCTCTGGCGGTTGCCGGACCCTCGTGCTTCCTCTGGAGTGGAGACGGGTATGTCGGGAACTTCTTGAGTTTTTAGCAAGGGTTTTTAGGACACTTTGGAAGTTCCGGAGTTTAGTTGTGAATTACTCTCGAGACGCCGCAGAGAAAATGGGCCTCATCTCGACTGGAGCAGAGAATCTCCTGGATTTTCTCGAGTTGCGGCAGGTACTCTCGACATACGACCGTGACCTCAGGGACAGTGTAGCAGATGTGTCACGCTTCCGTCCCGGGGATCAAGGGATCTGTGGCTTTCCCTCGAGGCTTTCTCACAGGGCTGTCCCACATGCCACCATGGTGTGAGTG
>NW_017192858.1:0-10079 GCF_001704415.2 Capra hircus
AACAAAGAATGGAAACGCCGGGGATTTTTTCCCGATCAACAGCAGGTTAAAGGATGCCTCTTCGCTCGAGCTAGGAGACGGAAACGGGGTTCCTCTGGATGTGGGCGGGACTCTCGTGCTTCCTGTAGAGTGGAGACGGGTATGTCGGGGACTTCTTGAATTGCAGCAAGGGTGTGAATGACCCTTTGAAGTTCCAGGGGTTAGGTGTGATTAGCCTCGAGACGCCTCAGCCGGAAATGGGACTCATCTACGCCCTGGAGGGGAGAACATCCTAGATTTTCTCGAGTTGTGGCAGGTTCTTTCGACTTTGGATGGGTAAGGGTATCCGCTCTGGTGGCCTCTGGAAAGCCAGTCCCCATGGGAGTTGCTTCGGGGCCTCTCGGATTCCCTCTCGTCGATGCGGGCCTAAGTCCTTGTGTGGAGTCTGTGCCGGAACCTGAGGATTTCTGTCCAGTGCTGACATGGATCTTCGGGTACTTCTGGAGTCTCCCCAAGGGAGTCAGTCCTCGTCTCGAGTGGGGGCATGCACGTGTGCTTTCCTACCGAGCTGTAGGAGCTGTCACGCTTCTCGTCAAGTGGATCAAGGGATCAGTGTCTTTCCTTCGAGGCTTTCCCACGAGGCTTTCCCACAGGGCTGTCCCACGTGCCACCGTGGTGTGAGTCGATCCTCGGCTTGAAAGTCGAGGCAGTGCAGGGAAAACAGGTTTCCCTGGAATGGAATGAGACATCTGGGGATTCTGGGAATGGTGGCACGACCCTGGAGTTCCTCTGGCTTTTTCTGTGGAGAGCGCCTCCTCTTGAATTCGACGGGAACGCCGGGAATTCTTTCCCGACCACGCAGGGAAAGGATCCCTCCTCTCGAGCTAGGAGGCGGACATGGGGCTCCTCTGGATGTGGGCGGGACTCCGTGCTTCCTCTCGAGTGGAGACGGGTATGTCGGGGAACTTCTTAAGTTGCAGCAAGGAGGTGAAGGACCCTTTGGAAGTTCCAGAGGTTAGGTGTGATTAGCCTCCAGACGCCTCAGCGGAAATGGGCCTCATCTCGCCTGGAGGGGAGAACCTCCTGGATTTTCTCGAGTTGCGGCAGGTGCTCTCGACTGACGACGGGGACCTCAGGGACCCGCTCTGGTGGCCTCAGGAAAGGCCAGACCCCATGCGAGTTGCACGGGGGCCTCTCAGGATTCCTCTCCTGTCGAAGCCGGTTCCTAAGACCTTGTGTGGATTCGTTTCCGGAACATGAGGATTCCTCTCCAGTGGCTGACATGGATCTTGGGGTACTTCTGGAGTCTCCCCAGGGGTGTCAGTCCTCGTCTCGAGTGGGGGCATGCACGTGCACTTTCCTCCCGAGCTGTAGCAGCAGTGTCACATTTCCCTTCGCGTGGATCAAGGAATCTGTGGCTTTCTCCTCGAGGCTTTCCCAAGAGGCTTTCCCACGAGGCTTTTCCCACAGGGCTGTCCCACGTACCAGCGTGGTGTGAGTCGATCCTCGGCCTTGAAAGTCGAGGCAGTGCAGGGAAAACAGTTTTCATTGGAATTAACTGAGACATCTTTGGGACTCTGGGAATGGTGGCACGACCCTGGAGTTCCTCTCGCCTTTCCTGTTGAGAGCGCCTCCTCTTGAGATGCAACCGGAACGCCGGGAATACTTGACCGACCACGCAGGAAAAGGATCCCTCCTCTCGAGCTAGGAGGCAGAAACGGGGCTCCTCTGGATGTGGGCGGGACTGTCGTGCTTCCTCTCGAGTGGAGATGGGTATGTCGGGGAACTTCTTGAGTTGCAGCAAGGGTGTGAAGGACCCTTTGGAAGATCCAGAGGTTAGTTTTGATTAGCTTCGAGACGCCTCATTGGAAATGGGCCTCATCTCGCCTGCAGGGACAACCTCCTGGATTTTCTCGGGTTGCGGCAGGTGCTCTCGACTTGCGACGGGGACCTCAGGACCCGCTCTGGTGGCCTCAGGAACGGTCAGTCCCCATGCGAGTTGCTCAGGGGCTCTCGGGATTCCGTCTCCCGTTCTATGCCGGGGCCTAAGACCTTGTGTGGAGTCGTTGCTGGAACCTGAGGATTCCCCTCCCAGTGCTGACATGGATCTTGGGGAACCTCTGGAGTCTCCCCAGGGGAGTCAGTCCTCGTCTCGTGTGGGGGGCATGCACATGGGCTTTCCCTCTCGAACTGCTAGCAGCAGTGTCGCGCTTCCTTCGCGTGGATCAAGGGATCTGTGGCTTTCCCTCGAGGCTTTCCCACGAGGCTTCCCACAGGCTTCCCAACGTGCCACTGTGGTGTGAATCGATCCTCGGCTTGAAATTCGAGGCAGTGCAGGGAAAACAGGTTTCCCAGGAATGGACTGAGACATCTGTGGAACTCTGGGAATGGTGGCACGACCCTGGATTTCCTCTCGCCTTTCCTGTGGAGAACGCCTCCTGTTGAGATGCGTGGGAACGCCAGGAATCCTTTCCCGACGACACAGGGAGAGAATCAATCCTCTCGAGCTATGAGGCGGAAACGGGGCTCCTCTGGATGTGGGCGGGACTCTCGTGTTTCCTCTCGAGTGAAGACGGGTATGTCGGGGAACTTCTTGAGTTGCAGCAATGGTGTGAAGTACCCTTATGGAAGTTCCAGAGGTTAGGTGTGATTAGCCTCGAGACGCCTCAGCGGAAATGGGCCTCATCTCGCCTGAAGGGGAGAACCTCCTGGATTTTCTCGAGTTGCGGCAGGTGCTTTCCACGTAGGACGGGGACCACAGGGACAAGCTCTGGTGGCCTCAGGGAAGGCCAGTCCCCATGCGAGTTGCTCGGGGGCCTCTTAGGATTCCTCTCCCGTTGATGCCGGGGCCTAAGTCCTTGTGTGGAGTCGTTGCCAGAATCTGAGGATTCCTCTCCAGTGCTGACATGGATTTAGGGGTACTTCTAGAGTCTCCCCATGGGAGTCCAGTCCTCGTCAGATTGGGGGCATGCACTTGAGGCTTTCCTTCCGAGCTGTAGGAGCAGTGTCACGCTTCCCTTCGCGTGGATCAAGGGATCTGTGGCTTTCCCTCGAGGCTTTCCCACGAGGCTTTCCCACGAGGCTTTCCCACAGGGCTGTCCCACGTGCCACCGTGGTGTGATGTCGATCCTCGGCTTGAAAGCCGAGGCAGTGCAGGGAAAAGAGGTTTCCCTGGAATGCACGGAGACATCTGGGGGACTCTGGGAATGGTGTCACGACCCTGGAATTCCTCTCGCCTTTCCTGTGGAGAGCGCCTCCTCTTGGGATGCGACGGGAACGACGGGGAAATTTTTCCCGATCACGCAGGGAAAGGATCCCTCCTCTCAAGCTAGGAGGCGGAACGGTGCTCCTCTGGATGTGGGCGGGACTCTCGTGCTTCCTCTGGAGTGGAGACGGTATGTGGGGGAACTTCTTGAGTTGCAGCAAGGGTTGTGAAGGACCC
The DNA here is from genome assembly GCF_001704415.2 of Capra hircus. Classification (NCBI taxonomy): domain Eukaryota; kingdom Metazoa; phylum Chordata; class Mammalia; order Artiodactyla; family Bovidae; genus Capra; species Capra hircus. The sequence continues at coordinate 3,422 of NW_017192858.1, forward strand.
TTTGAAGTTCCAGAGGTTAGGTGTGATTAGCTCGAGACGCCTCAGCGGAAATGGGCCTCATCTCGCCTGGAGGGGAGAACCTCCTGGATTTTCTCGAGTTGCGGCAGGTTGCTCTAGACTTACGACGGGGACTTCAGGGACCCGCTCTGGTGGCCTCAGTTAAGGTCTCTCCCATGCGAGTTGCTCGGGGGCCTCTCGGGATTCCTCTTCCGTCAATGTCGGGGCCTAAGACCTTGTGTGGAGTCGCTGCCGGAACCTGAGGATTCCTCTCCAGTGCTGACATGGATCTTGGGGTACTTCTGGAGTATCCCCTGAGGAGTGAGTCTTCGTCTCGTGTGGAGGCATGCACTTGTGCTTTCCTCCCGAGCTGTAGCAGCAATATCATGCTTCCCGTCGGGAGGATCATGGGATCAGTGGCTTTCCCTCGGTGCTTTCCCACGAGGCTTTCCCATGAGGCTTTCCCTCAGGGCTGTCCCACGTGCCACCGTGGTGTGAGTCAATCCTCGGCTTGAAAGTCGAGGCAGTGCAGGGAAACAGGGTTTCCTGGAATGGACTGAGACATCTGGGGGACTCTGGAATCGTGGCACGACCGTGGAGTTCCTCTGGCCTTTCCTGTGCAGACGCCTCCACTTGAGATGCGACGGGAACGCCGGGAACTCTTTCCCGACCACGCAGGGAAAGGATCCCTCCTCTCTAGCTATGAGGCGGAAACGGGGCTCCTCTGGATGTGGGCGGGACTCTCGTGCTTCGTCTCGAGTGGAGACGGGTATGTCGGGAAACTTCTTGAGTTGCCAGCAAGGGTGTGAAGGACCCTTTGGAAGTTCCAGATATTAGGTGTGATTATCCTCGAGACGCCTCAGCGGAAATGGGCCTCATCTCGCCTGGAGGGGAGAACCTCCTGGATTTTCTCGAGTTGTTGCAGGTGCTCTCAACTTAAGACGGGACCTCAGGGACCGCTCTGGTGGCCTCAGGAAAGGCCAGTCCCCAAGCGAGTTGCTCTGGAGCCTCTCGGGATTCCTCTCCGTCGATGCCGGGGCCTAAGACCTTTTTGGAGTCGGGGCCAACCCTGAGGATGCCTCTCCATTGCTGACATGAATCTTTCCGTACTTCTGGAGTCTCGCCAGGGGAGTCATTCCTCATCTCGTGTGGGGGCATGCACCTGCCATTTCCTCACGAGCTGTAGCAGCAGTGTCACGCTTGCTGACGTGTGGATCAAGGGATCTGTCGCTTTCCATTGAGGCTTTCCCACGAGGCTTTCCAACAGGGCTGTCCCACGTGCCACGGTGGTGTGAGTCGATCCTCGGCGTGGACGTCGAGGCAGTGCAGGGAAAACAGGTTCTTCCTGAATGGACTTAGACATCTGGGGGACTCTTAGAATGCTGGCAAGGCCCTGGAGTTCCTCTCGTCTTTCCTGTTGAAAGCGCCTCCTCTTGATATGCGACGCGAAGGCCTGGAATTCTTTCCGAAGACGAAGGGAAAGGATCCCTCTTCTCGAGCTACGAGGCGGAAACGGGGCTCCACTGGATGTGGGCGGGACCCTCGTCCTTCCTCTCGAGTGGAGATGGGTATGTCGGAGAACTTCTTGACTTGCAGCAAGGGTGTGAAGGACCCTTTGGAAGTTCCAGAGGTTAGTTGTGATTAGCCTCGAGACGCCTCAGCGGAAATGGGCCTCATCTCGCCTGGAGGGGAGAACCTCCTGGATTTTCTCCAGTTGCGGCAGGTGCTCTCGAGTTTCGACAGAGACCTCAGGGACCCGCTCTGGTGACCTCAGGAAAGGCCAGTCCCCATGCGAGGTGCTAGGGGCCCTCTCAGGATTCCTCTCCTGTCGATGCCGGGGCCTAAGTCCTTGTGTGGAGTCGGGACCGGAACCTGAGGATTGCTCTCCAGTGCTGACATGGATCTTGGCGTACTTCTGGAGTCTCCCAAGTGGCGTCAGTCCTCGGCTCGAGTGGGGTCATGCACGTGCGCTTTCCTCCTGAGCGGTAGCAGCAGTGTCTCGCTTCCCGTCCCGTGGATCAAGGGATCTGTGGCTTTCCCTCGAGTCTTCCCATGAGGCTTTCTCTCAGGGCTATTCCACTTGCCACCATGGTGTGATCGATCCTCGGCGTGAAAGTCGAACCAGTGCAGGGAAAACAGGAACCTCCTTCCCCACAGTAGGGGGTACACTGTCCCCCTTGGTCGGGTATCTCCAGGGCACTCGCGCTGGGGGGTTGCCCGTGGATATGCGGGCCTCAGGCTCCACGTGAGAAAAGCCCCAAATGGCATTAGCTGCCAGTCCAGACGCTGGCCCCTCAGGTCGCTGGCCGGAGCCTTGGGCTCCAGGCAACTCAAAGCCCTCGGGGGTGGCACTCTGGGACTGCTGTAGGGAATGGACGCCAAGAGCCCACGGAGGAGTTGGGGAGGGGGCAGGGGGGAAACAGAGGCGAGGACAGCGAGGGATCTAGGTGGAGGCGCTGGAGAGAGCGTCTGGTGTCCCAGAATGCCTCAGAGGAGCCAGCGGGGGACAGTCGAGGCCCAGGGACCTGTGGAATGTGAAAAAGGCGGGAAATCCCAGAGCAAGGCAGGCTGGGAAAGGGGGCGTTTGGTGGCCAATTCAAAGGGACCTAGGGGCGTTTCCTGGGCGGTGAGCTCCCTTGGCACTGCTGAGGGCCCCTGATTGATCCACCCGGGATTGATCCCACCCCCGCTGAGAGGGAGGGCCACAAACCAAAGCCCCCGAACTGCCCGCCCACCCCAACGGGGATCTTGGCGGTCCGGGGCACAGCCGTGCCCGGGAAAAGCCCACTCACTCCACGGGACTCCGTCCAGGGTCTCTGCTTGGAAAGAGGCCAGGGGCGGCCCCCCTCCATCTACCCACCCAAACCTTATTGACGTCAATGGGGGCGGAGCCGCCTCCCGCTTTCCAGAGTCCTGAGCTGCTGGGTCCCCACCCACTCGGCCAGCAGTCTGCAGCATGCCCGTGTGCCTCTCCCACCATGGCTTCGTCCGGCTCCTCCAGCACCTCAAGCAGTACGTTTGGCCCTCGGTCCCTGTGGTCGGATCACATCTCAGGGGATTTGCGGGTGGCCTGGGCAAGGGCTCTCGGCCAACGTGTTGACCCCCCTCCCACCCGAGAACGGCGGGGACCCATCGGCCAGGCCCGGGGTTCCGAGGCGTCAGGTGTGCCCAAATTCGGAGGGCCTGGCATCGTTCGTTCATCTTGCTCCTTTGGCACACGCATGGCTTCTCCGTTCTCTTTTCTGGGAAGACAGTGTTGTTTCAGGGGGCGTGCTGCGGGGGCGGGGGCCAGGGTTGGGTGGTGGTGGGAGCAGGTGCTGTGCTGGGATGAGGCCCTTTATCCTCATATCTTCCTGTGGGAATGGGAGTCGGGGAGCTCTGTGGCCTTGCTGCCTTTAGTGGCTTCCTCTGCGCAGGGGCCTAGTGGCTTCTGCCTTTTGTCAGGCGTTACGGGGTTTGGGCTTCGCTTTGGTGGCCTTGGCCTTTGCCTTGGCCTGGGCCTTGGCCTTGCCCTTGGCGTTGCCCTTGCCCTTGCTTGGCCTTGGCTGGCCTTGCCTTGCCTTGTTTGAACTTGACTTGACTTGACCTTGACCTTGACTTGACTTGAACTTGAACTTGACTGAACTTGACCTTGACCTTGACTTGATTGACCTTGACCTTGAACTTGAACTTGAACCTTGAACTTGACCTTGACCTTGACCTTGACTTGAACTTGAACTTGACCTTGACCTTGAACTTCAACTTGACCTTGAACTTGAACTTGACCTTGACCTTGACAAACAACGGGAGACCTCGAGATTTGCTCAGAGCACCGGAGGTCCAGAAGCAGGGCCCTGTATCTCCCCTTCCCTTTGTGATCATTGCAAAGACATTCCTAGCTGATAGCGGGAGTGCCCCTGAAGAAGCAAGCAGTGGGAGTGTGTTTGACACGACTGTGTGCCTTCCTGGCCTCATCTCCACAAGGGGCCTTTCCTCTCGAAGTAGGCCCCATGTCCCCTTGGGGAGGGTGTCATGCCTCTTTTCTCCTCACTGCCAAAGGGTGGAGCCAAGCTCGCTCTGTCAGAGGTACAAAAACAGCAATTGAATGGATTTTCAAGCTCTTGCTAGGCTGCACCCTTTCAGGGCCCACTTTACTGAAACAGGTGCTCTGTGGCCCCTGGTTGGGTATGCAGGTTCACAAACAGGGTGAGATCCTGTCCAAGCCAAGAATTTTCCTGAAAGACCTAGGCTCACTAGAGCTCTCCTCCAGAGCAAAGGGGATAGAGGAGATGTATGGAGGAGTCTTTGCCTTTCCCTGTGAGTGTGGGGCTACTCCCTACAGCCCCCAGCTCAGAGATAACTGCCTCTAAGAAAGGAATGGCAAGAAGCGCTATTCTTGGAGGTTGGGACAGGGAGTTCGCAGCATGTGGGGAAAGAAAGACTTCTTCGGGGAAGAAGAGGCAACCACCGGGGGTGTGTTTGCAAGCCTCTATTTGGAAGGAACGGGTTTGCTTATACAACTCAAGACCTCCAGATCTGCTCAGAGGACTGAAGTTCCAGAGACAGGGCCATGTATCTCCCTTCCCTTTGAGATCCTTGCAAAGACATTCCTAGCAGATCGTGGGAGTGCCCATGAAGAAGCAAGCAGCGGGAGTGTGCTTGACATCACTGGCTGCCTACCTGGGCTCAGCTCCTCAAGGGGCCTTTCTCTCCTGGTAGGCCCTATGTCCCCTTTGGGAGAGGGTTGTGCCCTCTTCCCTCCACACTGCCAAAGGGTGGAGGTGGAGCAAACTCGTTCTCTCCGAGGTAAAAAAAAAAAAAGACAAATTGGATGGATTTTTAAGCTCTTGCTATGCTGCACCCCTCCAGGACCCACTCGAGCAAAACAGGTGCCCTGTGGCCCCTAGGTCGGGTATGCAGGTTCACACACCGGGTGTGATCCCGTCAAAGCCAAGAATTTTCCTGACAGACCTAGGCTCACTAGAGCTCTCCTCCAGAGGAAAGGGGACAGAAAAGACGTGTGTGTGGAGGTGGCTCTGCCTTTCCAGGTCCCAATCTCAGGGATAACTGCCCCTAAGAAAGGACCTGCTGCTACTGCTGCTGCTAAGTTGCTTCAGTCGTGTTCGACTCTGTGCGACGCCATAGACGGTAGCCCACTAGGCTCCCCGTCCCTGGGATTCTCCAGGCAAGAACAGTAAGTGGGTTGCCATTGCCTTCTCCAATGCATGAAAGTGAAAATGAAAGTGCAGTCGCTCAGTCGTGTCCGACCCTCAGCGACCCCACGGACTGCAGCCTACCAGGCTTCTCCGTCCATAGGATTTTCTGAAAGGAACTGCAAGAAGCGCTTTTCCAGGAGGCTGGGAAAGGGAGTTCGCAGGATGTGGGGAAAGAGAGCCTCCTTCGGGGAAGAATAGGCGGCCACTTGTTTTGTGTTGCAAACCTCTATTTGGAAGGAACAGGTTAGCTTATACAAAGGGAGACCTCCAGATCTGCTCAGAGGACCGAAGTTGCAGAGGCAGGTCGGTGTAATTTCCCTTCACTTTGCGATCCTTGCAAAGACATTCCTTGCTGATAGATGATTCAGCAAGGGCCTTTGAGACTGTTGTTTTCTTTCCTAGGTTCAAAGATTCCTTCAGTTCCTAATATAGATATCCTAGAAATTATGTGACATCCGTGAAAATCTGATATGTCCTGGTCAAATGCTGTCAGTTATAATTCCAGTTATCATATTAAAGCATTTCAAGTCGCAGCAGTGACCAGATTACATTGTCAATTTCTATTTAATCAGGTTTTAACCATGTCCTCTATGGTTTCACACTGATGCCTTTGCAGAAATACTGCTACTTCAAGATATATGGAATATACTTTTTTTAAGCTTACCGATAATTTGTTTGTTTGTTTGTTTGTCTTCTGGTAAGCTGGTACCAGATGGAATTTAGTCTCCTCTCTAGGTTAAGAGAACAAAGTTTTCTTAGAATGCAATTTTTGATAACAGACTATGAATTTCTTTACCTTTCATTGATTTATAATTGTTTTCATCATCTGTTTTTTTACTTCGGTAAAGTAAATAAGCCTTATTTAAGATTTTGGTACATGTTGGATGGACTAAGCTTTCCCCACTCTTGCAAGTTCCCTTAACCCTTCAGATTCTTCTCGTGGGACCAAGATCTCACTTTCCTCCAGAGGGACAATCCAAGCTTTTTATTAGTTGATCTGCCCCTGACATCAGAGTCCATTTGAGCACGAGTTGGCATATAATTTAGGCATGAAACTATGACTACATAAAGAAAAGGTGATTTATGATTCAGGGATGGCCATGATATGCCTTGCACTTCAGAGAAAATGGGTTAAAATGATTTTTTTTTCTTCAAAACTGCACAGCCAGTTCTTTCAGCATATGCAATTGAAAACATCTAGTCATTAGGTCAGTTTTCATTCCAATCCCAAAGAAAGGCAATGACAAAGAATATTCAAGCTGCTGCACAATTGCACTCATCTCACACACTAGTAAAGTAATGCTCAAAATTCTCCAAGTTCACATGAACTGTGAACTTCCAAATGTTCAAGAGGGATTTAAAAAATGCAGAGAAACCAGAGATCAAACTGCCAACATCCACTGGATCATTGAAAAAGCAAGAGAGTTCCAGAAAAAAGACATCTATTTCTGCTTTATTGACTATGC
>NW_017192859.1:0-10078 GCF_001704415.2 Capra hircus
CTAAGCTAATACCAGGTCTACTACTTGTTTTTCACATACCAACTATATCTAAAAATAAAGGATATGAAATTTGGCAGCAAGCATTGACCCAAAAAATGAAACTTTTAATCAGTCCTATTCTAAAGATTCTGACTTCTCAGAAAGCTCCTGCATTCCTAGGATGTTTTAAGCTTCCTGTGCCTCCGGCGGTCAGGAGGCCTCAAACAATCACAAGCGCAGCTGTACGAGTTCTACAGGCAGGCTAGAAAGCCATCAGAGGGTTTTTGGATTGAAACACTCTTTCAAATGCAGAAGACTAACGCCCTGAATTGACTTTTTCCAGAAAAGGTCAGAAGAGTGAAAAAGTAGAGCACAAAAACCGGCAGATTTTTGTTGGGGTACATGCTTAAAAATTTCCAGAGGGGTCCCTGAAGTCTGAGCACGCCTTGCGTATGTCAGCTTCCTTCCTCATAACCTTGTCACGGGCGGGCTTCCTCACACTGGCTCCCGGCAGGCTTAGGCCCCGGCATCGACGGGAGAGGAATCCCGAGAGGCCCCCGAGGAACTCGCTTGGGGACTGGCCTTTCCTGAGGCCACCAGAGCGGGTCCGTGAGGTCCCCGTCGTAAGTCAAGAGCACATGCCCCAACTCGAGAAAATCCAGGAGGTTCTCCCCTCCAGGCGACATGAGGCCCATTTCCGCTGAGGCGTCTCAAGGCTAATCACACCTAACATCTGGAACTTACAAAGGGTCTTTCACACCCTTGCTGCAACTCAAGAAGTTCCCCGACATACCCGTCTCCACTTGAGAAGAAGCACGAGGAGTCCCGGCCACATCCAGAGGAGCCCTGTTTCCGCCTCCTAGCTCTGAGAGGAGGGATCCTTTCCCTGCGTGGTCGGGAAAAGAATTCCCGGCGTTTCCCGTCGCATCTCAAGAGGGAGCGCTCTCCACAGGAAAGGCCGAGAGGAAACTCCAGGAGTCGTGCCACCATTCCCAGAGTCCCCCGGATGTCTCAGTCCCATTCCAGGGAAAACCTGTTTTCTCCTGCACTGCCTCGACTTTCAAGCCGAGGATCGACTCACACCACCGGTGGCACGTGGGACAGCCCTGTGGGAAAGCCTCGTGGCAAAGCCTCGGGAAAGCTCGAGGGAAAGCCCACAAGATCCCTTGATCCACGCGAAGGGAAGCGTGACACCTGCTGCTACAGCTCGGGAGGAAAGCGCACGTGCATGCCCCAACTCGAGACGAGGACTGACTCCACTGGGAGACTCCAGAAGTACCCCAAGATCCATGTCAGCACTGGAGAGGAATCCTAAGGTTCGGCACCGACTCCACACAAGGTCTTAGGCCCCGGCATCGACAGGGAGAGGAATCCCGAGAGGCCCCGAGCAACTCGCATGGGGACTGGCCTTTCCTGAGGCCACCAGAGCGGGTCCCTGAGGTCCCCGTCGTTAAGTCGAGAGCACCTGCCGCAACTCGAGAAAATCCAGGAGGTTCTCCCCTCCAGGACGAGATGAGGCCCATTTCCGCTGAGGCGTCTGGAGGCTAAATCACACCTTAACCTCTGGAACTTCCAAAGGGTCCTTTCACACCCTTGCTGCAACTCAAGAAGTTCCCCGACATACCCAGTCTCCACTCGAGAGGAAGCACTGAGAGTCCCGCCCACATCCAGAGGAGCCCCGTTTCCGCCTCCTAGCTCGAGAGGAGGGATCCTTTCCCTGCGTGGTCGGGAAAGAATTCCCGCAGTTCCCGTCGCATCTCAAGAGGAGGCGCTCTCCACAGGAAAGGCGAGAGGAACTCCAGGGTCGTGCCACCATTCCCAGAGTCCCCAGATGTCTCAGTCCATTCCAGGGAAACCTGTTTTCCCTGCACTGCCTCGACTTTCAAGCCGAGGATCGACTCACACCACGGTGGCACGTGGGACAGCCCTGTGTGGAAAGCCTCGTGGGAAAGCCTCGTAGGGGAAAGCCACAGATCCCTTGATCCACGCGAAGGGAAGAGTGACACTGCTGCTACAGCTCGGGAGGAAAGCGCAAGTGCATGCCCCCACTCGAGACGAGGACGGACTCCCCGCGGGAGACTCCAGAAGTACCCCAAGATCCATGTCAGCACTGGAGAGGAATCCTCAGGTTCCGGCACGGACTCCACACAAGGTCTTAGGCCCCGGCATCGACGGGAGAGGAATCCCGAGAGGCCCCAGTGGAACTAGCATGGGGACTCTTCTTTCCTGAGGCCACCAGAGCGGGTCCCTGAGTTCCCCGTCGTAAGTCTAGAGCACCTGCCGCAACTCGAGAAAATCCAGGAGGTTCTCCCCTCCAGGCGAGATGAGGCCCATTTCCGCTGAGGCGTCTCGAGGCTCATCACACCTAACCTCTGGAACTTCCAAAAGGTCTATCACACCCTTGCTGCAAATCAAGAAGTTCCCCAACTTACCTGTCTCCACTCGAGAGGAAGCACGAGAGTCCCGCCCTCATCCAGAGGAGCCCCGTTTCCGCCTCCTAGCTCGAGGGCAGGGATCCTTTCCCTGCGTGGACGGGAAAGAATTCCCGGCGTTCCCGTCGCATCTCAAGAGGAGGCGCTCTCCACAGGAAAAGCAAGAGGAATTCCAGGGTCGTGTCACCATTCCCAGAGTCCCCCAGATGTCTCAGTCCATTCCAGGGAAACCTGTTTTCCCTACACTGCCTCGACTTTCAACCCGAGGATCGACTCACAACACGGTGGAACATGGGACAGCCCTGTGGGAAAGCCTCGTGGGAAAGCCTAGCGGGGAAAGCCTCGAGGGAAATCCACAGATGCCGTGGTCCAGTAGCGAACGGAAGCGCAACACTTCTGCTACAGCTGGGGAGGAAAGCACACGTGCATGTCCCACTCGAGACGAGGACTGACTCCCCTGGGGAGACTCCAGAAGTACCCCAAGATCCATGTCAGCACTGGAGAGCAATCCTCAGGTTCCGGCACCGACTCCACACGAGGTCTTATGCCCCGCATCGACGAGAGAGGAATCCCAAGAGGCACCCGAGCAATTCGCATGGGGACTGGTCTTTCGTGAGGCCACCAGAGCGGGTCCCTGAGGTACCCGTCGTAAGCCGAGAGCGCCTGCCACAACTCAAGAAAATCCAGGAGTTTCTCCCCTCCAGGCGAATGAGGCCCATTTCCACTGAGGTGTTTCGAGGCTAATCACACCTAACCTCTGAAAATTCCAAACGGTCCTTCACGCCATTGCTGCAACTCAAGAAGTTCCCCGACATACCCGTCTCCACTCGAGAGGTAGCACGACAGTCACGAACACATCCAGAGGAGCCCAGTTTCCGCCTCCTAGCTCGAGAGGAGGGATCCTTACCCTGCGTTTTCGGGAAAGAATTCCCGGCGTTCCGTAGCATCTCAAGAGGAAGCGCTCTCCACAGGAAAGGCGAGAGGAACTCCAGGGTCGTGCCACCATTCCCAGAGTCCCCCAGAGGTCTCAGTCCATTCCAGGGAAACCTGTTTTCCATGCACTGCCATGACTTTCAAGCCGAGAAACGACTCACACAACGGTGGCATTTGGGACAGCCGTGTGGGAAACCCTCGTGGGAAAGCCTCGAGGGAAAGCCACAGATCCCTTACTGCCCGCGAAGGGAAGCGCGACACTGCAGCTAGAGCTCAGGAGTAGAGCCCACCTGCATGCCCCCATTCGAGACGAGGACTGACTCCCGTGGGGAGACTCCAGAAGTACCCCAAGATCCATGTCAGCACTGGAGAGGAATCCTCAGGTTCCGGCACCCACTCCACACGAGATCGTAGGCCCCGGCATCGACGGGAGAGGAATTCCGAGAGGTCCCCGAGCAACTGGCCTGGGGACTGGCCTTTCTTGAGGCCACCAGAGCGGGTCCCTGAGGTCCCCGTGGTAAGTCGAGAGCACCGGCCGTAACTCTTGAAAATCCAGGAGGTTCTCCCCTCCAGGCGAGATGAGGCCCTTTTCGGATGAGGCTCCTCTAGGCTAATCACACCTAAACGCTGGAATTTCCCAAGGATCCTTAACACCCTTGCTGCAAGGCAAGAAGTTCCCCGACATACCCGACTCCACTCGAGAAGAAGGACGAGAGTCCCGCCCACATCCAGAGGAGCCCTGTTTCCGCCTCATAGCTCTAGAGGAGTGATCCTTTCCCTGCCGTGGTCGGGAAAGAATTCCCGGCGTTCTTGTCGCATCTCAAGAGGAGGCGCTCACCACTTGAAACGCGAGAAGAACTCCAGGTTCGTGCCACCGTTCCCACACTCCCCCAGATGTCTCAGTCCATTCCAGGGAAACCTGTTTTCCCTGCACTGCCTCGACTTTCAAGCCGAGGATCGACGCACACCTCGGTGGCACGTGGGACCGCCCTGTGGGAAAGCCTCGTGGGAAAGCCTCGTGGGAAAGCCTCTAGGGAAAGACACAGATCCCTTGATCCACGCGAAGGTAAGCGTGACACTGCTGCTTCAGCTCGGGAGGAAATCGCACGTGCATGCCCCAACTCGAGACGAGGACTGACTCCCCTGGGGAGACTCCAGAAGTACCCCAAGATCCATGCCGGCACTGTAGAGGAATCCTCAGGTTGCCACACTGACTCCACACAAGTCCTTAGGCCCAAGCATCGAAGGGAGAGAAATCCCTAGAGGCCCCGAGCAACTCGCAATGGGACTGGCCTTTCCTGAGGCCACCAGAGTGGGTCCCTGAGGTCCCAGTCGTAAGTCGAGAGCACCTGCCGCAACTCGAGAAAATCCAGGAGGTTCTCCCCTCCAGGCGAGAAGAGTCTCATTTCCGCTGAGGTTTCTCGAGGCTAATCACACCTTACCTCTGGAACTTCCAAAGGGTCCTTCACACCCTTGCTGCAACTCAAGAAGTTCCCCGACATACCCGTCGCCACTCGACAGGAAGCACGAGAATCCCACCCACACCCAGAGGAACCCTGTTTCCGCGTCCTAGCTCGAGAGGTGGGATCCTTTCCCTGCGTGGTCGGGATAGAATACCCGGTGTTCCCGTCACATCTCAAGAGGAGGCGCTCTCCACAGGAAAGGCGAGAGGAACTCCAGGGTCGTGCCACCATTCCCAGAGTCCCCTGGATGTCTCAGTCCATTCCAGGGAAACCTTTTTTCCCTGCACTGCCTTGACTTTCAAGCCGAGGATCGACTCACACCACGGTGGCACGTGGGACAGCCCTGAGGGAAAGCCTCGTGGAAAAGCCTCTTGGGAAGCCACAGATCCCTTGATCCACGCGAAGGGAAGCTTGACACTGCTACTACAGCTCGGGAGGAAAGCGCACGTGCATCGACCCACTCGAGACAAGGACTGACTCCACTGGGGAGACTCCAGAAGTACCCCAAGATCCTTGTCAGCACTGGAGAAGAATCCTCAGGTTCCGGCACCGACTCAACACAAGGTCCTAGGCCCCGGCATCGACGGCGGAGGAAACCCGAGAGGCCCCCGAGCAACTCGCATGGGGACTGGCCTGTCCTGAGGCCACCAGAGCGGGTCCCTGAGGACCCCATCGTAAGTCGAGAGCGCCTGCCGCAACTCGAGAAAATCCAGGAGGTTCTACCCTCCAAGCGAGATGAGGCCCATTTCTGCTTAGGCAAATAGGGGGTAATCACACTAAACTCTGGAATTTCCTAAGGGTCCTTCACACCCTTGCTGCAACTCAAGAAGTTCCCCGACATACCCGTCTCCACTCAAGAGGAACACGAGAGTCCCGCCCACTTCCAGAGTGGCCCCGTTTCCGCCTGCTAGCTCGAGAGGAGGGATTCTTTCCCTGCGTGGTCGGGAAAGAATTCCTAGCGTTCCTGTCGCATCTCAAGAGGAGGCGCTCTCCACAGGAAGGCGAGAGGAACTCCAGGATCAGGCCCCATTCCCAGAGTCACCCTGATTTCTCAGTCTATTCCAGGGAAACCTGTTTTCCCTGCACTGCTTCGACTTTCAAGTCGCGGATCAACTCACACCACGGTGGCACGTGAGACAGCCCTGTGGGGAAGCCTCGTGGGAAAAGTCTTGTGGGAAAGCCTCGAGGGAAAGCCACAGATCCCTTGATCCACGCGAAGGGTAGCGTGACACTGCTGCTACAGCTCGGGAGGAAAGCACACGTGCATGCCCCACTTGAGACTCGGACTGACTCCCCTGGGGAGACTGCAGAAGTACCCCAAGATCCATGTCAGCGCTGGAGAGGAATCCTCAGGTTTCGGAACCGACTCCACACAAGGTCTTAGGCCCTGGCATCGACGGGAGAGGAATCCCGCGAGGCTCCCGAGCAACTCGCAAGGGACTGGCCTTTCCTGAGGCCACCAGAGCGGGTCCCTGAGGTCCCAGTCGTAAGTCAAGAGCACCTGCCACAACTCGAGAAAATCCAGGAGGTTCTCCCCTCCAGGCGAGATGAGAGCCATTTCCGCTGAGGCGTCTCGAGGCTAATCACACCTAAACTCTGGAAATTCCAAAGGGTCCTTCACACCCTTGCTGCAACTCAAGAAATTCCCCGACATACCCGTCTCCACTCGAGAGGAAGCACGAGAGTCCCGCCCACATCCATAGGAGCTCCGTTTCCGCCTCCTAGCTCGAGAGGAGGTATCCTTTCCCTGCGTGGTCGGGAAAGAATTCCCGGCGTTCCCGTCGCATCTCAAGTGGAGGCGCTCTCCACAGGAAAGGCGAGAGGAACTCCAGGGTCGTGCCACATTCCCAGAGTCCCCCAGATGTCTCAGTCCATTCCAGGGAAACCTGTTTTCCCTGCACTGCCTCGACTTTCAAGCCGAGGATCGACTCACACCACGGTGGCACGTGGGACAGCCCTGTGGGAAAGCCTCGTGGGAAAGGCTCGTGGGAAAGCTCGAGGGAAAGCCCCTGATCCCTTGATCCACGCGAAGGGAAACGTGACACTGCTGCTACAGCTCGGGAGGAAAGCGCACGTGCATGCCCCCCTCGAGACGAGGACTGACTCCCCTGGGGAGACTTCAGAAGTACCCCAAGATCCATGTCAGCACTGGAGAGAAATCCTCAGGTTCCGGCACTGACTCCACACAAGGTTTTAGGCCCCAGCATCGACGGGAGAGGAAACCCGAGAGGCCCCCGAGAGGCCCCCGAGCAACTCGAAAGGGGACTGGCCTTTCCTGAAGCCACCAGAGCGGGTCGCTGAGGTCCCCGTCATAAGTCGAGAGCACCTGCCGCAACTCGAGAAAATCCAGGAGGTTCTCCCGTCCAGGCGAGATGAGGCCCATTTCCGCTGAGGCGTCTCGAGGCTAATCACACCTAACCTCTGGAACTTCCAAAGGGTCCTTCACACCCTTGCTGCAACTCAAGAAGTTCCCCGACATACCCGACTCCACTCGAGAGGAAGCACGAGTGTCCCGCCCACATCAAGAGGAGCCCCGGTTCCGCCTCCTAGCTCGAGAGGAGGGATCCTTTCCCTGCGTGGTCGGGAAAGAATTCCCGGCGTTCCCGTCGCATCTCAAGTGGAGGCGCTCTTCACAGGAATGGCGAGAGGAACTCCAGTGTCGTACCACATTCCCAGAGTCCCCCAGATGTCTCAGTCCATTCCAGGGAAACCTGTTTTCCCTGCACTGCCTCGACTTTCAAGCCGAGGATCGACTCACACCACGATGGCACGTGGGACAGCCTGTGGGAAAGCCTCGAGGGAAAGCCCCTGATCCCTTGATGCTCGCGAAGGGAAGCGTGACACTGCTGCTACAGCTCGTGAGGAAAGCGCACGTGCATGCCCCCACTCGAGACGAGGACTGACTCCCCTGGGGAGACTCCAGAAGTACCCCAAGATCCATATCAGCACTGGATTGGAATCCTCGGTTTCCGGCACCGATTCCACACAAGACCTTAGGCCCGGGCATCGACGGGAGAGGAATCCTGAGAGGCCCCCAAGCAACTCGAATGGGGACTGGCCTTTCCTCAATCCTCTAGAGCTGGTCCCTGAGGTCCCCTTCGTAAGTCGAGAGCACCTGCCGCAACTCAAGAAAATCCAGGAGGTTCTCCCATCCAGGCGAGATGAGGCCCATTTTCGCTGAGGCGTCTCGAGGCTAATCACACCTACCTCTGGAACTTACAAAGGGTCCTTCACACCCTTGCTGCAACTCAAGAAGTTCCGCGACATAACCGTCTCCACTCGAGTGGAAGCACGATAGTCCCGCCCACATCCAGAGGAGCCCCGTTTCCGCCTCCTAGCTCGAGAGGAGGGATCCTTTCCCTGCGTGGTCGGGGAAAGAATTCTCGGCATTTCCGTCGCATCTCAAGAGGAGGCGCTCTCCACAGGAAAGGCGAGAGGAACTCCAGGGTCGTGCCACCAATCCCAGAGTCCTCGAGATGTCTCAGTCCATTCCAGGGAAACTTGTTTTCCCAGCACTGCGTCGACTTTCAAGCCGAGGATCGACTCACACCACGGTGGCACGTGGGACAGCCCTGTGGGAAAGCCTTGTGGGAAAGCCTCGTGGGAAAACCTCGTGGGAAAGCCTCGTGGGAAAGCCTCGAGAGAAAGCCACAGATCCCTTAATCCACGCGAAGGGAAGCGTGACACTGCTGCTACAGCACTGGAGGAAAGGCGCACGTGCTTGCCCCCCACTCGAGACGAGGACTGACTCCCCTGGGGAGACTCCAGAATTACCCCAAGATCCATGTCAGCACTGAGAGGAATCCTCAGGTTCCGGCACCGACTCCACACAAAGTCATTAGGCCCCGGAATGACGGGAGAGGAATCCTGAGAGGCCCCGGAGGCAACTCGCATGGGGACTGGCCATTTCCTGAGGCCACCAGAGCGGGTCCCTGAGGTCCCCGTCGTAAGTCGAGAGCACCTGCCTACAACTCCGAGAAAATACAGGAGGTTCTCCTCTACCAGGCGAGATGAGGCCCATTTCCGCTGAGGCGTCTCGAGGCTAATCACTTCCTAACCATCTGGAACTTCCAACAGGGTCCTTCACACCCTTGCTGCAACTTAAGAAGTTCCCCGACATACCCGTCTCCACTCGAGACGAAGCACTTGAGTCCCGCCACATCCAGAGGAGCCCCGTTTCCGCCTCCTAACTCGAGAGGTGGCGATCCTTTCCCTGCGTGGCTCGGGAAAGAATTCCCGGCGTTCCCGTCGCATCTCAAGAGGAGGCGCTCTCCACAGGAAAGGACGAGAGGAACTCCAGGTTCGTGCCACATTCCCAGAGTCCACCAGATGTCTCAGTCCATTCCAGGGAAACCTGTTTTCCCTGCACTGCGTCGACTTTCAAGACGAGGATCGACTCACACCACGGTGGCACGTGGGACAGCCCTGTGGGAAAGCCTCGTGGGAAAGCTTCGTGGGAAAGCCTAGAGGGAAAGCCACAGATCGCCTTCATATACCCGAAGGGAAGGCGTGACACTGCTCCTGCAGCTCGGAGGAAAGCGTTCACTTGCATGCCCTCACTCGAGACGAGGACTGACTCCCCTGGGGAGACTCCAGAATACCCCAAGATCCATGTCAAGCACTGGAGAGGAATCCTCAGGTTCTGGCACCGACTCCACACATAGGTCTTAGCCCTGGCATCGACGGTGAGAGGAATCCCGAGAGGCCCCGGAGCAACTCGCATGGGACTGGCCTTTCCTGAGGCCACCAGAGCGGTTTCCTGAGGTACCCCGTCGTAAGTCGAGAGTACCTGCCGCAAATCGAGAAAATCCAGGAGGTTCTCCCCTCCAGGCGACATGAGGCCCATTTCCGCTGAGGTATCTCGAGGCTAATCACACTTTACCTAAGGAACTACCAAAGGGTCCTTCACACCCTTGCTGCAACTCAAGAAGTTCCCGACTATACCTCTCCACTCGAGAGAAGCACTGAGAGTCCCGACCACATCCAGAGGAGCCCCGTTTCCACCTCCTAGCTCGAGAGGAGGGATCCTTTCCCTGCGTGGTCGGGAAAGAACCCCGGCGTTCCCGTCGCATCTCAAGAGGAGGCGCTCTCCACAGGAAAGGCGAGAGGAACTCCAGGGTCGTGCCACCATTCCCAGAGTCCCCCAGATGTCTCAGTCCATTCCAGGGAAATTTGTTTTCCCTGCACTGCCTCGACTTTCAGCCGAGGATCGACTCACACCACGGTGGCACGTGGGACAGCCCTGTGGGAAAGCCTCGTGATCGTGGGAAA
>NW_017192860.1:0-10078 GCF_001704415.2 Capra hircus
AAAGAATTCTGCGTTCCCCGTCGCATCTCAAGAGGAGGCGCTCCCACAGGAAAGGCGAGAGGAACTCCAGGGTCGTGCCACCATTCCAGAGTCCCCAGATGTCTCAGTCCATTCCAGGGAAACCTGTTTTCCCTGCACTGCCTCGACTTTCAAGCCAAGGATGACTCACACCACGGTGGCACGTGGACAGCCATGTGGGAAAGCCTTATGGGAAGCCTCGTGAGGAAGCCTCGAGGGAAAGCCACTGATCCCTTGATCCAACGCGATGGGAGCATGACACCGCTGCTACACCTCGGGAGGAAAGCGCAGGTGCATGCCCCCACCTCGGAAACGAGGACTGACTCCCCTGGGGAGACTCCAGAAGTACCCAAGATCCATGTCAGCACTGAGAGGAAACCTCAGGTTCTGGCACTGACTCCACAGGACTTAGGCCGGCATCGACGGGAGAGGAATCCCGAGAGGCCCCGAGCAACTCAATGGTGACTGGCCCTTCCATGGCCCCTGAGAGAGCGGGTCCCTGAGATCCCCGTCGTAAGTGCCGGCCCTAACTCGAAAAAATCCAGGAGGTTCCCCTCCAGGCGAGATGGGGCCATTTCTACTGAGGCGTCTCCAGGCTAATCACACCTAATCTCTGTAACTTACAAAGGGTCCTTCACATCTTGCTGCAACTCAAGAAGTTCCCGACATACCCGACTCCTCTCGAGAGGAAGCACGAGAGTCCCGCCCCACATCAAGAGGAGCCCCGTTTCCGCCTGATAGCTCGAGAGCAGGGATACCTTCCCTGCGTGGTCGGGAAAGAGTTCCCGGCGTTCCCGTCGCATCTCAAGAGGAGGTGCTCTCCACAGGAAAGGCGAGATGAACTCCAGGGTCGTGCCACCATTCCCAGAGTCCCCCAGATGTCTCAGTCCATTACAGGGAAAGCTATTTTCCCTGCAATGAATCGACTTTCAAGCCTAGGATCGACTGACACCACAGTGACACGAGGGACAGACCTGTGGGCAAGCCTCGTGGGAAAGCCTCGAGGGAAAGCCAGAGATCCCTTGATTCACGGGAAGGGAAGCGAGACACTGCTGCTACAGCTCGGGAGGAAAGCACACGTGCATGCCCCCACTCGAGACGAGGACTGACTCCCCTGGGGAGACTTCAGAATTATCCCAAGATCCATGTCAGCACTGCAGAGGAAACCTCTGGTTCCGGCACCGACTCCACACAAGGTCTTAGACCCCGGCATCGACGGGAGAGGAATCCCGAGAGCCCCGAGCAACTCGCATGGGGACTGGCCTTTCCTGAGGCCCCCAGAGCGGGTGTTTGAGGTCCCCGTCGTAAGTCGAGAGCAACTGCCTATCTCGAGAAAATCCAGGAGGTTCTCCCCTCCAGGCGAGATGAGGCCCATTTCTGCTGAGGCGTCTCGAGGCTAATCACACCTAATCTCTGGAACTTCAAACGGTGCTTCACACCCTGGCTGCAACTCAAGAAGTTCCCCGACATACCGTCCCACTCGAGAGGAAGCACGAGAGTCCCGCCCACATCCAGAGGTGCCCGTTTCTGCCTACTAACTCGAGAGGAGGGATCCTTTCCCTGCCGTGGTCGGGAAAGTTTTCCCGGCGTTCCCGTCGCATCTCAAGAGGAGGCGCTCTCCACAGGAAAGGCGAGAGGAACTCCAGATTCGTGCCACATTCCCAGAGTCCCCCAGATGTCTCAGTCCATTCCAGGGAAACCTGTTTTCCCTGCACTGCCTCAACTTTCAAGCCGAGGATCGACTCACACCACGGTGTCACGCGGGACAGCCCTGTGGGAAAGCCTCGTGGGAAAGCCTCGAGGCGAAAGCGACAGATCCCTTGATCCACGAGAAGGGAAGCGTGACCCTCCTGCTACAGCTCGGGAGGAAAGCGAACGTGCATGCCCCCACTCCAGACGAGGACTGACGCCCCTGGGGAGACTCCAGAAGTCCCGAAGATCCATGTCGGCACTGGAGAGGAAACCTCAGGTTCCGGGTACCGACTCCACACAAGGTCTTAGGCCCTGGCATCAAAGGGAGAGGAAACCCCAGAGGCCCCCGAGCAACTCGCATGGGGACAGGCCTTTCCTGAGGCCACCAGAGTGGGTCCCTGAGGTCCCTGTCGTAAGTCGAGAGCACCTGTCGCGCAACTCGAGAAAATCCAGGAGGTTCTCCCCTCCTGGCGAGATAAGGCCCATTTCCGCTGAGGCGTCTAGAGGCTAATCACGTCTAACCTCTGGAACTTCCAAAGGGCCCTTCACACCCTTGCTGCAACTCAAGAAGTTCCCCGACATACCCGTCTCCACTCAAGAAGAAGCACGAGAGTCCCGGCCACATCCAGATGAGCCCTGTTTCTGTCTCCTAGCTCGAGAAGAGATATCCTTTCCCTGCGTCGTCGGGAAAGAATTCCCGGTGTCCGTCGTATCTCAAGAGGAGGCGCTGTCCACAGGAAAGGCGAGAGGAACTCCAGGGT
Organism: Capra hircus; assembly: GCF_001704415.2. NCBI lineage: Eukaryota > Metazoa > Chordata > Mammalia > Artiodactyla > Bovidae > Capra > Capra hircus. The sequence goes on from NW_017192860.1 coordinate 2,472, forward strand.
CGTGCCACCATTCCTAGAGTCCCCCAGATATCTCAGTGCATTCCAGGGAAGCCTTTTCCCCAGCACTGCGTCGTCTTTCAAACCGAGGATCAACTGACACCACGGTGGCACGTGGGACATCACTGTGGGAAAGCCTCGTGGGAAAACCTGGTGGGAAAGCGTCGTGGAAAGCCTCGAGGGAAAGCCACAGATCCCTTGATCCTCGTGAAGGGAAGCTCAACACTGCTGCTACAGCTCGGAGGAAAGTGCACGTGCATGCCCCCACTCGAGACGAGGACTGACTCCCCTGGGGAGACTCCAAAAGTGCCCCAAGATACATGTCAGCAATGGAGAGGAATCCTCAGGTTTTGGCACAGACTCCACACAAGGTCTTAGGTCCCGGCATCGACGGGAGAGGAATCCCGAGAGGCCCATGAGCAACACGCATGGGGACTGGCCTTTCCTGAGGCCACCAGAGCGGGTCCCTGAGGTCCCTGTCGTAAGTCGAGAGCACCTGCCGCAACTCGAGAAATCAGGAGGTTCTCCCTCCTGGCGAGATAAGGCCATTTCCGCTGAGGGTCTCGAGAGCTAGACTGCACGCGAGAGTCTAAGCCCTCCTGGGAGATCCTGTCTGCGGGAGGAGTCCTGGACGTCGAGTTGCGGGCAGGTGCTCCTCGACTTACGACAGGGACCTCAGGGACCCGCTCTGGTGGCCTCAGGAAAGGCCAGTCCCCATGCGTGTTGCTCATGGGCCTCTCGGGATTCCTCTCCCGTCGATGCCGGGACCCTAAGACCTTGTGTGGAGTCTGTGCCAAAACCTGAGGATTCCTCTCCATTGCTGACATGTATCTTGGGGCACTTTTGGAGTCTCCCCAGGGGAGTCAGTCCTCGTCTCGAGTGGGGGCATGCACGTGCACTTTCCTCCGAGCTGTAGCAGCAGTGTTGAGCTTCCCTTCACGAGGATCAAGGGATCTGTGGGCTTTCCCTCGAGGCTTTCCACGACGCTTTCCCACCAGGTTTTCCCACGAGGCTTTCCCACAGTGATGTCCCACGTGCCACCGTGGTGTCAGTTGATCCTCGGTTTGAAAGACGACGCAGTGCTGGGGAAAAAGGCTTCCCTGGAATGGCACTGAGATATCTGGGGGACTCTAGGAATGGTGGCACGACCCTGGAGTTCCTCTCGCCTTTCCTGTGGACAGCGCCTCCTCTTGAGATACGACGGACACCGGGAATTCTTTCCCGACGACGCAGGGAAAGGATATCTCTTCTCGAGCTAGGAGACAGAAACAGGGCTCATCTGGATGTGGCCGGGACTCTCGTGCTTCTTCTTGAGTGGAGACGGGTATGTCGGGGAACTTCTTGAGTTGCAGCAAGGGTGTGAAGGGCCCTTTGGAAGTTCCAGAGGTTAGACGTGATTAGCCTCTAGACGCCTCAGCGGAAATGGGCCTTATCTCGCCAGGAGGGGAGAACCTCCTGGATTTTCTCGAGTTGCGGCAGGTGCTCTCGACTTACGACAGGGACCTCAGGGACCCACTCTGGTGGCCTCAGGAAAGGCCTGTCCCCATGCGAGTTGCTCGGGGGCCTCTGGGTTTCCTCTCCCTTTGATGCCAGGGGCCTAAGACCTTGTGTGGAGTCGGTACCGGAACCTGAGGTTTCCTCTCCAGTGCCGACATGGATCTTCGGGGACTTCTGGAGTCTCCCCAGGGGCGTCAGTCCTCGTCTGGAGTGGGGGCATGCACGTTCGCTTTCCTCCCGAGCTGTAGCAGCGAGTGTCACGCTTCCCTTCTCGTGGATCAAGGGATCTGTCGGCTTTCGCTCGAGGCTTTCCCACGAGGCTTTCCCACAGGGCTGTCCCGCGTGACACCGTGGTGTGAGTCGATCCTCGGCTTGAAAGTCGAGGCAGTGCAGGGAAAACAGGTTTCCCTGGAATGGACTGAGACATCTGGGGGACTCTGGGAATGTGGCACGAATCTGGAGTTCCTCTCGCCTTTCCTGTGGAGAGCGCCTCCTCTTGAGATGCGACGGGAACGCCGGGAAAACTTTCCCGACCACGCAGGGAAAGGATCCCTCCTCTCGAGTTAGTAGGCAGAAACGGGGCACCTCTGGATGTGGGCGGGACTCTCGTGCTTCCTCTCGAGTGCGAGACGGGTATGTCGGGGAACTTCTTGAGTTGCAGCCAGGGTGTGAAGCACCGTTTGGAAGTTCCAGAGATTAGGTGTGATTAGCCTCGAGACGCCTCAGCAGAAATGGGCCTCATCTCGCCTGGAGGGGAGAACCTCCTGGATTTTCTCGAGATAGGGCAGTTGCTCTCGACTTACGACGGGGACCTCAAACACCCGCTCTGGGGGCCTCAGGAAAGGCCAGTCCCCATGCGAGTTGCTCGGGGCCTCTCGGGATTCCTCTCCCGTCGATGCCGGGGTCTAAGACCTTGTGTGGAGTCGGTGCCGGAACCAGAGGTTTCCTCTGCAGTGCTGACATGGATCTTGGGATAATTCTGAAGTCTCCCCAGGGGAGTCAGTCCTCGTCTCGAGTGGGGGCATGCACGTGTGCTTTCCTCCCGAGCTGTAGCAGCAGTGTCTCGCTTCCCTTCCCGTGAATCAAGGGATCTCTGGCTTTCCCTCGAGGCTTTCCCACGAGGCTTGCCCACAGGTCTGTCCCTCGTGTCACTGTGGTGTCAGTCGATCCTAGGCTTGAAAGTCGATTCATTGCAGGGAAAATAGCTTTCCCTGTAATGGACTGAGACATCTGGGGGACTCTGGGAATGGTGGCACGACCCTGGAGTTCATCTCGCCTTTCCTGTGGAGAGCACCTCCTCTTGAGATGCGACGGGAACGCCGGGAACTCTTTCCCGACCACGCAGGGAAGGTATCCCTGCTCTCGAGCTATCAGGCGGAAACGGGGCTCCTCTTGATGTGGGCGGGACTCTCGTGCTTCCTCTCGAGAGGAGTCGGGTATGTCGGGGAACTTCTTGAGTTGCAGCAAGGATGTGAAGGACCCTTTGTAAGTTACAGAGGTTAGGTGTGATTAGCCTGGAGACGCCTCAGTAGAAATGGGCCTCATCTCGCCTGGAGGGGAGAACCTCCTGGATTTTCTCGAGTTAGGGCAGGTGCTCTCGACTTACGACGGGGATCTCAGGGACCCGCTCTGGGGGCCTCAGGAAAGGCCAGTCACCATTGGAGTTGCTCGGGGCCTCTCGGGATTCCTCTCCCGTCGATGCCGGGGCCTAAGTCCTTGTGTGGAGTCAGTGCCAGAACCTGAGGTTTCCTCTCCAGTGCTGACATGGATCTTGGGGTACTTCTGGAGTCTCCCCAGGGGAGTCAGTCCTCGTTCCGAGTGGGGGCATGCACCTGCGCTTTCCTCCCGAGGTGTAGCAGCGGTGTCATGCTCCCATCGCGTGGATCAAGGGATCAGTGGCTTTCCCTCGAGGCTTCCTCACGAGGCTTTCCCATAAGGCTTTCCCACATGGCTGTCCCACGTGCCACCGTGGTGTGAGTCGATCCTTGGCTTGAAAGTCGAGGCAGTGCAGGGAAAACAGGTTTCCCTGGAATGGACTGAGACATCTGGGGGACTCTGGAATGGTGGCACGACCCTGGAGTTCCTCTCGCCTTTCCTGTGGGGAGCGCCTCCTCTTGAGATGCGACGGGAACGCCAGGAATTCTTTCCCGACCACGCAGGGAAAGTATCCCTCCTCTCTAGCTAGGAGGCGGAAACGGGTCTCCTCTGGATGTGGGCGGGACTCTCGTGCTTCCTGTCGAGTGGAGACGGGCATGTTGGGGAACTTCTTGAGTTGCAGCAAGGGTGTGAAGGACCCTTTGGAAGTTCCAGAGTTTAGGTGTGATTAGCCTCGAGACCCCTCATCGGAAATGGGCCTCATCTTGCCAGGAGAGGAGAACCTCCTGGATTTTCTCGAGTTGCAGGCAGGTGCTCTCGACTTACGACGGGGACATCAGGGACCCGCTATTGTGGCCTCACGAAAGGCCAGTCCCCATGCGAGTTGCTCATGGGCCTCTCGGGATTCCTCTCCCGTCGATGCCGGGACTTAAGATCTTGTGTGGAGTCTGTGCCAAAACCTGAGGATTCCTCTCCATTGCTGACATGTATCTTGGGGCACTTCTGGAGTCTCCCCAGGAGAGTCAGTCCTCGTCTCGAGTGGGGGCATGCACGTGCGCTTTCCTCCGAGCTGTAGCAGCAGTGTTGAGCTTCCCTTCGCGAGGATCAAGGGATCTGTGGCTTTCCCTCGAGGCTTTCCACGACGCTTTCCCACGACCGGCTTTCCACACCAGAGGGTTTTCCCACGAAGGCTTTCCGGAACCACAGGTGGACTGTCCCACGTGGACATCCACGGTGGCCTGTACCAGGATCCGACTGCCTCGTTTCCGGAAATGCACTGCCGTGGGACATCACCTGGTGGGAAAGCCGGGGCTGGTGGGAAAGCGTCGTGGAAAGCCTCGAGGGAAAGCCACAGATCCCTTGATCCTCGCGAAGGGAAGCTCAACACTGCTGCTACAGCTCGGAGGAAAGCGCACGTGCATGCCCCCACTCGAGACGAGGACTGACTCTCCTGGGGAGACTCCAGAAGTGCCCCAAGATACATGTCAGCAATGGAGAGGAATCCTCAGGTTTTGGCACAGACTCCACACAAGATCTTAGTCCCGGCATCGACGGGAGAGGAATCCCGAGAGGCCCATGAGCAACTCGCATGGGGACTGGCCTTCGTGAGGCCACAATAGCGGGTCCCTGATGTCCCCGTCGTAAGTCGAGAGCACCTGCCTGCAACTCGAGAAAATCCAGGAGGTTCTCCTCTCCTGGCAAGATGAGGCCCATTTCCGATGAGGGGTCTCGAGGCTAATCACACCTAAACTCTGGAACTTCCAAAGGGTCCTTCACACCCTTGCTGCAACTCAAGAAGTTCCCCAACATGCCCGTCTCCACTCGACAGGAAGCACGAGAGTCCCGCCCACATCCAGAGGAGACCCGTTTCCGCCTCCTAGCTAGAGAGGAGGGATACTTTCCCTGCGTGGTCGGGAAAGAATTCCTGGCGTTCCCGTCGCATCTCAAGAGGAGGCGCTCCCCACAGGAAAGGCGAGAGGAACTCCAGGGTCGTGCCACCATTCCAGAGTCCCCCAGATGTCTCAGTCCATTCCAGGGAAACCTGTTTTCCCTGCACTGGCCTCGACTTTCAAGCCAAGGATCGACTCACACCACGGTGGCACGTGGGACAGCCATGTGGGAAAGCCTTATGGGAAAGCCTCGTGAGGAAGCCTCGAGGGAAAGCCACTGATCCCTTGATCCACGCGATGGGAGCATGACACCGCTGCTACACCTCGGGAGGAAAGCGCAGGTGCATGCCCCCACTCGGAACGAGGACTGACTCCCCTGGGGAGACTCCAGAAGTACCCCAAGATCCATGTCAGCACTGGAGAGGAAACCTCAGGTTCTGGCACTGACTCCACACAAGGACTTAGGCCCCGGCATCGACGGGAGAGGAATCCCGAGAGGCCCCGAGCAACTCCAATGGTGACTGGCCTTTCCTGAGGCCCCAGAGCGGGTCCCTGAGATCCCCAGTCGTAAGTCGAGAGCACCTGCCCTAACTCGAGAAAATCCAGGAGGTTCTCCCCTCCAGGCGAGATGAGGCCCATTTCTACTGAGGCGTCTCCAGGCTAATCACACCTAACCTCTGTAACTTACAAAGGGTCCTTCACATCCTTGCTGCAACTCAAGAAGTTCCCCGACATACCCGACTCCTCTCGAGAGGAAGCACGAGAGTCCCGCCCACATCAAGAGGAGCCCCGTTTCCGCCTGATAGCTCGAGAGCAGGGATACCTTCCCTGCGTGGTCGGGAAAGAGTTCCCGGCGTTCCCGTCGCATCTCAAGAGGAGGTGCTCTCCACAGGAAAGGCGAGATGAACTCCAGGGTCGTGCCACCATTCCCAGAGTCCCCCAGATGTCTCAGTCCATTACAGGGAAAGCTATTTTCCCTGCAATGAATCGACTTTCAAGCCTAGGATCGACTGACACCACAGTGACACGAGGGACAGACCTGTGGGCAAGCCTCGTGGGAAAGCCTCGAGGGAAAGCCAGAGATCCCTTGATTCACGGGAAGGGAAGCGAGACACTGCTGCTACAGCTCGGGAGGAAAGCACACGTGCATGCCCCCACTCGAGACGAGGACTGACTCCCCTGGGGAGACTTCAGAATTATCCCAAGATCCATGTCAGCACTGCAGAGGAAACCTCTGGTTCCGGCACCGACTCCACACAAGGTCTTAGACCCCGGCATCGACGGGAGAGGAATCCCGAGAGGCCCCGAGCAACTCGCATGGGGACTGGCCTTTCCTGAGGCCCCCAGAGCGGGTGTTTGAGGTCCCCGTCGTAAGTCGAGAGCAACTGCCCTATCTCGAGAAAATCCAGGAGGTTCTCCCCTCCAGGCGAGATGAGGCCCATTTCTGCTGAGGCGTCTCGAGGCTAATCACACCTAATCTCTGGAACTTCCAAACGGTGCTTCACACCCTGGCTGCAACTCAAGAAGTTCCCCGACATACCGTCCGCACTCGAGAGGAAGCACGAGAGTCCCGCCCACATCCAGAGGTGCCCCGTTTCTGCCTACTAACTCGAGAGGAGGGATCCTTTCCCTGCGTGGTCGGGAAAGTTTTCCCGGCGTTCCCGTCGCATCTCAAGAGGAGGCGCTCTCCACAGGAAAGGCGAGAGGAACTCCAGATTCGTGCCACATTCCCAGAGTCCCCAGATGTCTCAGTCCATTCTCGGGAAACCTTTTTCCCTGCACTGCCTCGACTTTCAAGCCGAGGATCGACTCACAGCACGGTGGAACGTGGGACAGCCCTGTGGGAAAGCCTCGTTGGAAAGCCTCGATGGGAAAGCCTCGAGTGATAACCACAGATCCCTTGATCCATGCCGAAGGGAAGCGTGACACTGCTGCTACAGCTCGGGAGGAAAGCGCACGTACATGCCCCACTCGAGCCGAGGATCTGACGCCCCTGGCGAGACTCCAGACGTCCCCGAAGATCCATGTCGGCACTGGAGAGGAATCCTCAGGTTCCGGCACTGACTCACACAAGGTCTTAGGCCCCGGCTATCGACGGGAGAGGAATCCCGAGAGGCCCCCGAGCAACTCCGCATGGGAACTGGCCTTTCCTGAGGCCACCAGAGCGGGTCCCTGAGGTCCCCGTCGTAAGACGAGATAACCTGCCGCAACTCGAGAAAATCCAGGAGGTTCTCCCCTCCCAGGCGAGATGAGGCCCATTTCTCGCTGAGGTCGTACCGAGGCTAATCACATCTAAAATCTGGAATTTCTAAAGGGTCCTTCACACCCTTGCTGCAACTCAAGAAGTTCCCCGACATACCCGTCTCCACTCGAAAGGAAGAACGAGAGTCCCGCTCACATCCAGAAGAGCCCCGCTTCCGCCTCTAGCTCGAGGAGGAGGGACCCTTTCCCTGCGTGTTGGGAAAGAATTCCTGGCGTTCCCGTCGCATCTCAAGAGGAGGCGCTCTCCACAGGAAAGGCGAGAGGAACTGCAGGGGTGTTCCACCATATCCTGAGTCCCCAAGATGTCTCAGTCTCATTCCAGGGGGAAACCTGTTTTCCCTGCACTGCCTCGACTTTCAGCCACGG
>NW_017192861.1:0-10077 GCF_001704415.2 Capra hircus
CTGCCCACATCCAGAGTAGCCCCGTTTCTCCCTAGCTAGAGATGAGGGGATCCTTTCCCTGCTTGGTCGGGGGAAAGAACTTCCGGCATTCCGTCGCATCTCAGGTGGAGGCGCTCTCCACAGGAAGGGAGAGAGGAACTCCATGGTCGTGCCACATTCCAAGCGTCCCCAGATGTCTCAGTCCATTCCAGAGGATCTTGTTTTTTACAGAGTGCTTAAACTTTCATGCTGAGGATCGCCTAACACCACGGTGGCACGGGGGACAGCCCTGTGGGAAAGCCTCGTGGGAAATCCTCTAGGAAAAGCCTAGAGGAAAAGCCACAGATCCATTGATCCACGCGACGGGAAGCATGACACTGCTGCTACAGCTCGGGAGGAAGGAGCATGCGCATGCCCACTCGAGACGAGGACTGATTCCCCTTGGGAGACTTCAGAAGTATCCAAAAACATGTCAGCACTGGAGAGGAATACTCAGGTTCTGGCCCCACTCCACCGAAGGTCTTGGGCCCCGGCATCTACCGGTGAGGAATCCCGAGAGGCCCTCTAGCAACTCGCATGGGACTGGTCTTCCTAAGGCCAACAGAACGGGTCCCTGAGGTCCCCGTCGTAAGTCGAGAGCACCTGCACAACTCTAGAAAATGAAGGAGATTCTCCCTTCAGGCGAGATGAGACCCATTTCCACTGAGACGTCTCGAGGCTAATCACACCTAACCTCTGGAACTTCCAAAGGGTCTTCACACCCTTGTTGCAACTCAAGAAGTTCCAGGAGAGACCCGTCGCCACTACATAGGAATCACCAGGGTACCACCCACATCCAGAGGAGCCCCAATTCCCCCTCCTAGCTCAACGTGAGGGATGCTTTCCCTGATTGGCCGGGAAAGAATTCCTGTCGTACCTGTCGCATCTCAAGAGGAGGCACGCTCCACAAGAAAGGTGAGAGGAACTCCAGGGTCGTTCCACCATTCCAAGAGTACCCCAGATGTCTCAGTCCTTTCCAGAGGAACTTGTTTACCCTGCACTGCCTCGACGTTCACGCGGAGGACCGACTCACACGATGGTGGCACGTGGGACAGCCCTGTGGGAAAGCCTCGTGGGAAAGCCTCGAGGAAACAAGAAACCCCTTGATCAACCCAACGGGAAATTGATTCTGCTCCTAATGCTCGGGAGAAAAGCGCACGTGCATGCCCCCATTGGAGACGAAGATGACTCCCCTGTGGGAGACTCCAGTAGTACCCCAAGATCCATGTCAGCACTGGAGAGGAAACCTCAGGTTCGGCACCGACTCCAAACAAGGTCTTAGGCCCCGTCATCGACCGGAGAGGAATCCCGAGAGGCCCCTTAGCAACTCACAAGTCGACTGGCATTTCCTGAGCGGACCAGAGCGGGTTACATAAGTCCCGGTCGTAACTGGAGAGCACCTGCTGAAACTCGAGAAAATCCAGGAGGTTCTCCCTGCAGGCGAGATGAGGCCCATTTCCGCTGAGGCGTCTCGAGTCTAATCACACCTAACCATTGGAACTTCCAAAGGGTCCTTCACACCCTTGCTGCAAACTCAAGAAGTTCCCTGACATACCCGTCTCCACACGAGAGGAAGCACCAGACACCCGCCCACATCCAGAGGAGCCCCGTTTCCGGCCTCCTAGCTCGAGAGGAGGGATCCTTTCCCTGCGTAGTCAGGAAAGAATTCCTGGCGTTGCTGGCGAATCTCAAGAGGAGGCGTTCTCCACAGGAAAGGCGAGAGGAATTCCAGGGTCGTGCCACCATTCCCAGAGTCCTGCAGATGTCTCAGTCCATTCCAGGGAAACCTGATTTACCTGCACTGCCTCGAATTTCTAGCCGAGGATCGACTCACACCACGATGGCACGTGGGACAGCCCTGTGGGAAAGCCTCGTGGGAAAGCCAGGAGGGAAAGCCACAGATCCCTTGATCCATGCAAAGGGAAGCGTGACACTGCTGCTGCACCTCGGGAGGAAAGCGCACGTGCATGCCCCCACTCGAGACGAGGACTGACAGCCCTGGGGAGACTCCAGAAGTACCCCAAGATCCATGTCAGCACTGGAGAGGAATCCTCAGCCTCCGGGACCGACTCCACACAAGGTCTTAGGCCCCGGCATCGACGGGAGAGGAATCCCGAGAGGTCCCCGAGCAACTCGCATGGGGACTGGCCTTTCCTGAGGCCACCAGAGCGGGTCCCTGAGTTCCCCGGGGTAAGCTCAGAGCACCTGACGCAACTTGAGAAAATCGGGGAGGTTCTCCCTTCCTGGCGAGATGAGGCCCATTTCCGCTGAGGTGTCTCAAGGCTAATCACACCTAACCTCTGGAACGTCCAAAGGGTCTTTCAAACGCTTGCTGTCACTCAAGAAGATCCCCAACATACCCGTCTCCACTTGAGAGGAAGCACGAGAGTCCCGCCCACATCCAGAGGAGCCCTGTTTCCGCCTCCTAGCTCGATAGGAGGGATCCTTTCCCGGCGTGGTCGGGAAAGAATTCCCGGTGTTCCTGTCGCATCTCAAGAGGAGGCGCTCTCCACAGGAAAGGCGAGAGGAACTCCAGGGTCGTGCCACCATTCCCAGAGTCCACCAGATGTCTCAGTCCATTCCACGGAAAACTGTTTTCCCCGCACTTCCTCGACATTCAAGCTGGAGGATAGACTCACACCACGGTGGCACGTGGGACAGCCCTGTGGGAAAACCTCTTGGGAAAGCCTGGTGGGAAAGCCTCGTGGGAAAGCCTCGAGGGAAAGCCACAGATCCCTTGATCCAGGCGAAGGTAAGCGTAACACCGCTGCTACAGCTCAGGAGGAAAGCGCACGTGCATGCCCCCACTCGAGACGAGGACTGACTCCCCTGTGGAGACTCCAGAAGTACCCCAAGATCCATGTCAGCACGGAGAGGAATCCTCAAGTTCCCGCACCGACATCACACAAGGTCTTAGGCCCCGGCATCGACGGGGGAGGAATCCCGAGAGGCCCCCGAGCAACTCGCATGGGGACTGTCCTTTCCTGAGGCCACCAGAGCAGGTCCCTGATGTCCCCGTCGTGAGTCGAGAGCACCTGCCGCAACTCGAGAAAATCCAGGAGGTTCTCCCCTCCAGGCGAGATGAGGGCCATTTCTGCTGAGGCGTCTCGAGGCTAATCACACCTAACCTCTGGAGATTCCAAAGGGTCCTCACACCCTTGCTGCAACTTAAGAATTTCCCCGACAACCCGTCTCCACTCGAGAGCAAGCACGAGAGTCCCGCCCACATCCAAAGGAGCCCCGTTTCCGCCTCATACCCAGGAGGGATCATTTCCCTGCGAGGTCGGAAAAGAATTCCCGGCATTCCGGTCGCATCTCAATAGGAGGCGCTCTCCACAGAAAAGGCGAGAGGAACTCCAGGGTCGTGCCACTATTCCAGGAGTCCCCCAGATGTCTCAGTCCATTCCAGGGAAACCTGTTTTCCCTGCACTGCCTTGACCTTCAAGCCGAGGATCGACTCACACCACGGTGGCACGTGGGACAGCCCTGTGGGAAAGCCTGGTGGAAAGCCTCGAGGGAAAGCCACAGATCCCTTGATCCACGCGAAGGGAAGCATGACACTGCTGCTACAGCTCGGGAGGAAAAGCGCACGAGCATGCCCCCATTCGACGTGCGGTCTGACTCCCCTGGGGAGACTCCAAAGAACCCCAAGATCCATGTCAGCACTGAGAGTAATCCTCAGGTTCCCGCACAGACTCCACACCAGGTCTTAGGCCCCGGCATCGATGGGAGAGAAATCCCGAGAGGCTCCCGAGCAACTGGCATGGGGACTGGCTTTTCCTGAGGCCACCATTTCGGGTCCCTGTGATCCCAGACATAAGTCGAGAGCACCCGCCTCAACTCGAGAAAATCCAGGAGGTTGTTCCCTCCAGGCGAGATGAGGCCCATTTCCGCTGAGGCGACTCGAGGCTAATCACACCTAACCTCTGGAACTTCCAAGGGTCCTTCACACCCTTGCTGCAACTCAAAAAGTTCCCTGACATGCCCATCTCCACTCGAGAGGAAGCACGAGAGTCCCGCCAACATGCAGAGGAGCCCCGTTTCCGCCTCCTAGCTCGAGAGGAGGGATTCTTTCCCTGCGTGGTCGGGAAAGAATTCCCGGTATTCCCGTCGCATCTCAAGAGGAGGCGCTCTCCACAGGAAATCGACAGGAACTCCAGGGTCGTGTCACCATTCCCAGAGTCCCCCAGATGTCTCAGTCCATTCCAGGGAAACCTATTTTCCCTGAACTTCCTTGACTTTGAAGCCGAGGATCAACTCACACCACGGTGGCACGTGGGACAGCCCTGTGGGAAAGCCTCGTGGGAAAGCCTCGGAGGGAAAGCCACAGATCCCTTGATTCACGCGAATGGAAGCCTGACACTGCTGCTGCAGCTCGGTTGGAAAGCGAATGTGCATGCCCCCTCTCGAGACGAGGACTGACTCCCCTGGGGAGACTCCAGAAGTAACCCAAGATCCATGTCAGCACTGGAGAGGAATCCTCAGGTTCCGGCACCGTCTCCACACAAGGTCTTAGGCCCCGGTATCGATGGGAGAGGAATCCCGAGAGGCCCCGAGCAACTCGCATGGGGACTGGCCTTTCCTGAGGCCACCAGAGCGGGTCTCTGCTGTCCTCGGCGTAAGTCGCGAGCACCTGGCGAAACTCGAGAAATTCCAGGAGGTTCTCCCCTCCAGGCGAGATGAGACCCATTTCCGCTGACCTGTCTCAGGCTAATCACACCTAACCTCTGGAACTTCCAAAGGGTCCTTCACACCTTTGCTGCAACTCAAGAAGTTCCCCGACAAAGCCGTCTCCACTCGAGAGGAAGCAGGAGAGTCCCGCCCACATCCAGAGGAAAGCGGTTTCCGCCTCCTAGCTCGAGAGGAGGGATCCTTTCCTTGTGTGGTCGGGAAAGAATTCCCGGTGTTCCCGTCGCATCTCAAAAAGAGGAGCTCTCCACAGTAAAGGCGAGAGGAAATCCAGGGTCGGGCCACCATTCCAGAGTCCCCCAGATGTCTCAGTCCATTCCAGGGAAACCTGTTTTCTCTGCACTTCCTCGACTTTCAAGCCGAGGATCGACTCACACCACGGTGGCACGTGGGACAGCCATGTGGGAAAGCCTCCTGGGAAAGCCTCGTGGGAGAGCCTCAAGGGAAAGGCTAAGATCACTTGATCCACGCGACGGGAAGCGTGACACTGCTGCTACAGCTCGGGAGGAAAGCGCACGTGCATGCCCCCACTCGAGACGAGGACTGACTCCCCTGGGGAGACTCCAGAATCTCCTCAAGATCTATGTCAGCACTGGAGAGGAATCCACATGTTCCGTCACTGACTCCAGAAAAGGTCTTAGGCCACGGCATCGTCGGGAGAGGAATCGCGAGTGGCCCCCCAGCAACTCGCATGGGGACTGGCCTTTCCTAAGGCCACCAGAGCGGATCCCTGAGTTCCCCGTCGTATGTCCAGAGCACCTGCCGCAACTTGAGAAAATCCAGGAGGTCCTCCCTTCCAGGCCAGATGAGGCCCATTACCGCTGAGGTTTCTCAAGGCTAATCACACCTAACCTCTTGAATTTCCAAAGGGTCCTTCACACCCTTGCTGCAACTGAGGAATTTCCCCGACATTCCCGTCTCCACTCGAGAGGAAGCACGAGAGTCCCCCCCACATCCAGAGGAGCCCCGTTTCCGCCTCATAGCTCGAGAGGAAGGATCTTTCCCTGAGTGGTCGGGAAAGAATTCCCGGCGTTCCCGTCGCATGTCAAGAGGAGGCGCTCTCCACAGGAAAGGCGAGAGGAACTCCAGGGTCGTGCCAACATTCCAGGAGTCCCCCAGATGGCTCAGTCCATTCCAGGGAAACCTGTTTTCCCCGCACTGCCTCGACTTTCAAGCCGAGGATCGACTCACACATCGGTGGCACGTGGGACAGCCCTGTGGGAAAGCCTCGTGGGAAATCTTCGGGGGAAAGCCTCGAGGGAAAGCCACAGATCCCTTGATCCACGCGAAGGGAAGCGTGACACTGCTACTGCACCTCGGGAGGAAAGCGCACGTGCATGCCCCCACTCGAGACGAGGACTGACAGCCCTGGGGAGACTCCAGAAGTACCCAAGGTCCATGTCAGCAACCTCAGCCTCCGGACCGACTCCACACAAGGTCTTAGGCCCCGGCATCGACGGGAGAGGAATCCCGAGAGGTCCCCGAGCAACTCGCATGGGGACTGGCCTTTCCTGAGGCCACCAGAGCGGGTCCCTGAGTTCCCAGAGCGGGTCCCTGAGTTCCCCGGGGTAAGCTCAGAGCACCTGACGCAACTTGAGAAAATCGGGGAGGTTCTCCCTTCCTGGCGAGATGAGGCCCATTTCCGCCTGAGGTGTCTCAAGGCTAATCACACCTAACCTCTGGAACGTCCAAAGGGTCCTTCACACCCTTGCTGCAACTCAACAAGTTCCCTGACATAACCATCTCCACTCGAGAGGAAGAACGAGAGTCTCGCCACATCCAGAGGAGCCCCGTTTCCGCCGCATAGCTCGAGAGGTGGGATCCTTTCCCTGCGTGGTCCGGGGAAAGAATTCCCGGCCTTCCCGTCGCATCTCAAGAGGAGGCGCTCTCAACTGGAAAGGCTAGAGGTACTCCAGGGTCGTGCCACCATTCCCAGAGTCCCCCAGATGTCTCAGTCCATTCCAGGGAAACCTGTTTTCCCTGAACTGCCTCGACTTTCAAGCCGAGGATCGACTCACACCCACCGTGGCGCGTGGGACAGCCCTGTGGGAAAGCCTCGTGGGAAAGCCTGGTGGGAAAGCCTCGTGGGAAAACCACGAGGGAAAGCCACAGATCACTTGATCCACGCGAAGAGAAGCGTGACACTGCTGCTACAGTTCGGGAGGAAAGCACACGTGCATGCCCCCACTCAAGACGACGACTAACTCCCCTGGGAGGACTTAGAAGTAACCAAGATCCATGTCAACACTGGAGAGGAATCCTCAGGTTCTGGCACACAAGATCTTAGGCCCGGCATCGACGGGAGAGGAATCTCGAGAGGCCCCCGAGCAACTCGCATGGGGCCTGGCCTTTCCTGAGGCCACCAGAGCGGGTCCCTGAGGTCCCCGTCGTAAGACGAGAGCACCTGCCGCAACTAGAAACAATCCAGGAGGTTGTCCCCTCCAGCGAGATGAGGCCATTTCCGCTGAGGCGTCTCGAGGCTAATCACACCTAACCTCTGGAACTTCCAAAGGGTCCTTCACACCCTTCTTGCAACTCAAGAAGTCCCCCAATATTCCCGTCTCTACTCGAGAGTAAGCAAGAGAGTCCCGCCCACATCCAGAGGAGCCCCGTTTCCGCCTCCTAGCTAGAGAGGAGGGATCCTTTCCATGCGTGGTCGGGAAAGAATTCCCGGCGTTCTCGTCGCATCTCAAGAGGAGGCGCTCTCCACTGGAAGGTAGAGGAACTCCCGGGCCTTGCCACCATTCCCAGAGTCCCGCAGATGTCTAAGTCCATTCCAGGGAAATCTGTTTTCCCTCGATTGCCGCGACTTTCAAGCCGAGGATCGACTCACACCACCGTGGCACGTGGGACAGCCCTGTGGGAAAGCCTCCTGGGAAAGCCTCGAGGGAAAGCTACAGATCCCTTGATCCACGCGAAAGGAAGCGTTGCACTGCTGCTACAGCTCGGGAGGAAATCGCACGTTCATGCCCCCACACAAGACGACGACTAACTCCCCTGGGGAGACTCCAGAAGTACCCCAAGATCCATGTCAGCACTGAAGAGGAAACTTCATGTTCCGGCACCGACTCCACACAGGGTCTTAGGCCCGGCATCCACGGGAGAGGAATCCCGAGAGGCCCCCGAGCAACTTGCATGGGGACTGGCCTTTCCTAGGCCACCAGAGCGGGTCCCTGAGGTCCCCGTAGTAAGTCAAGAGCACCTGCCGCAACTCGAGAAAATCCAGGAGGTTCTCCCCTCCAGGCGAGATGAGGCCCTTTTCCTCTGAGGCGTCTCGAGGCTAACCATACCTAACATCTGGAACTTCCAAAGGGTCCTTCACACCCTTGCTGCAACTCAAGAAGTTCCCTGACATACCTGACTCCACTCGAGAGGAAGCACGAGAATCCCGCCCACATCCAGAGGAACCCCGTTTCCGCCTCATACCTCGAGGTCAGGTATCCTTTCCCTGCATGTTCGGGAAAGAATTCCCGGTGTTGCCGTCGCATCTCGTGAGGAGCGCTCTCCACAGGAAAGGCGAGAGAAACTCCAGTGTCGTGCCATCATTCCAAGAGTCCCCCAGATATCTCCGGTGCCAGGGTCCAGCCCCGCTGGATCCAGGGAATTCGACGGATGGACGGCGTTGACGTGGAAAGTCTTGTGTATTTATTAATGTAAGATGAGATTAAGAAATTATAGGGTAGTAAGAAGATTAACTGGAGGAAAAAGGCTGAATAGCTAGGTTTACGCGGAAGGCCAATAAAATTCCCGACAAAGAATTTTCTGGCGGACTCTGGGAATGTGGCTCGACCCTGGAGTTCCTCTCGCCTTTCCTGTGGAGAGCGCCTCTTCTTGAAGATGCAACGGGAGCACCGGAATTCTTTCCCGACCACGCAGGGAAAGGATCCTCCTCTCGAGCTAGGAGGCGCAAACGGGGCTTCTCTGGATGTGGGCGGGACTCTCGTGCTTCCTCTCGAGTGGATATGGTATGTCAGGGAACTTCTGAGTTGCAGCAAGGGTGTGAAAAACCCTTTGTAAGTTCCAGATATTAGATGTGTTTAGCCTCAAGACGCCTCAGCGGAAATGGCCTCATCTCGCCTGAGGGAGAACCTCCTGGATTTTCTCGAGTTGCGGCAGGTGCTCTCGACTGACGACGGGGACCTCAGGGACCCGCTCTGGTGGCTCAGGAAAGGCCAGACCCCATGCGAGTTGCTCGGGGCCTCTCGGGATTCCTCTCCCTTGACCTGGGGCCAAAGACCTCGTGTGGAGTCAGTCCCGGAGCATGAGGATTCCTCTCCAGTGCTGACATGGATCTTGGGTACTTCTGGAGTCTCCCCAGCGGAGTCAGTCCTCGTCTCGAGTGCGGGCATGCACGTGCGCTTTCCTCCGAGCTGTAGCAGCAGTGTCGCGCTTCCCTTCCGTGGATCAAGGGATCTGTGGCTTTCCATTCCGGCTTTCCCAGGAGGCTTTCACACGAGGCTTTCCCACAGGTTGTCCACGTGCCACATGCTGTGAGTCGATCCTCGGCTTGAAAGTCGAGGCAGTGCAGTGAAAACAGGTTCCCTGGAATGGACTGAGACATCTGGGGACTCTGGAATGGTGGCACGACCCTGGAGTTACTCTCGCCTTTCCTGTGGAGAGCGCCTCCTCTTGAGTTGCGACGGGAACGCGGGGAATTCTTCCCCACCACGCAGGAAAAGGATCCCTCCTCTCGAGCTAGGAGGCGGAAACGGGGCTCTCTGGATGTGGGCGGGACTCTCATGCTTCCTCTCGAGTGGAGACGGGTATGTCGGGGAACTTCTTGAGTTGCAGCAAGGGTGTGAAGGACCCTTTGGAAGTTTCAGAGGTTAGATGTGATTAGCCACTAGACGCCTCAGCGGAAATGGGCCTCATCTCGCCTGGAGGGGAGAACCTCCTGGATTTTCTCGAGTTGCGGCAGGTGCTCTCGACTTACGCCGGGACCTCAGGGCCCGCTCTGGTGGCCTCAGGAAAGCCCAGTCCCCATGCGAGTTGCTCGGGGGCCTCTCGGGATTCCTCTCCCGTCGATGCCGGGGCCTAAGACCTTGTGTGGAATCGGTGCCGGAACCTGAGGATTCCTCTCCAGAGTTGACATGGATCTTGGGGTACTTCTGGAGTCTCCCCAGGGAGTCAGTCCTCGTCTCGAGTGGGCATGCACGTGTGCTTTCCTCCCGAGATGTAGCAGCAGTGTCACGCTTCCCTTCGCGTGCATCAAGGGATCTGTGGCTTTCCCTCGAGGCTTTCCCATGAGGCTTTCCCACGAGGCTTTCCCACAGGGCTGTCCCACGTGCCACCGTGGTGTGTGTCGATCCTCGGCTTGAAAGTCGAGGCAGTGCAGGGAGAGGCCACAGAGTCTTCAGGTTTCCCTGGAAT
>NW_017192862.1:0-10076 GCF_001704415.2 Capra hircus
CCAATGCATGAAAGTGAAAAGTGAAAGGCAACATGAAAAGCTTTACCACAGCCTGGGGACAGCTCTTTGTTCATTGTTACCCTGACATGTAGGAAATCAATGCTGTAAAGATGAATTTAAGGACAGTACTATTTTATTCTGTATGATAAAATAACTGTGGTAAGTTAAAAACTTTTGTTATGTTTTAGCCTTCATGAAACTCTGCTGGGAAGCCTAATGCATTTATTGCATTTTCACTCTAGGAAAAAGAGTGTCTGATTATTTCTAAAGTCTTATTGAAGCTTTACTTTGATTGTGTTATGGATGTAAAATGCCTTGCACATAATGCTTGGAATGTAGTAAACTCTTGATAGAAGTCCATTTCTTTCCCCATAACACTGAAAAATGATAATATGCTTATGAATTTTAATAGTTATATGAAGCACTCAGTTTATCTCCTATATTGTCTGAGTGCTTTACAGGCATTATTCCGGTTAATCCCCATCCATTCCACGTGAGACAGGGGCCATGAGTCTCCCCATTTTTTTAGTTTACAGAAGTAAGTCAGGATGATAACAAGTAATCCAATGTCTGTCTTATCTCAAAATCTATGCTAGTGTTTTACTACTAAATTAAGCATGTTCACCACTTTAAAAGCATCAGTACTTTTAAAGCCCTGATTACAAGAATTCTATTGTGATTTATATGAGTTTGTGTAAAGTACTTTATATTTTTAGTTAGTGACAAACTCCGTAAGAATGAGAACTGTTTAATTCATATATCCTAATTTTTTCCCCAATGCTTGAGATAGAAATTCTGTTTGATAGATATTTGGTGAGATAGTGAGTGTATGATTCCAGAAGAAATACATAACAAGAACATGCTGCTTGTGAAATCTCAGTCTCTCCCTCTTAGAACTGCTCAGGCTGAAGCTATGTGGTCACCTGTCATGGATGATTTGGAAAGAATTACTAAATCATGGAAAATTTGTCCTGGGTGACGATGTGAGCAATTTGTGCAAATGAAATTATTGTCAACTTGTTTCTACAAGCGTCAGAGATTTAGAATGTTACTTGTGTTATCCTCAAGTAACTTTTCTAACCCTAAAAAGTATAAATATGAATCTGAGAGAAAAGAAAAATCCATGCTATCATCCCATTACTCTTTCAAACTTCAGAGAATCTTTTTCTGTTCCAAAAACCTACTCCAACAAAGTATAATCTCCCACCTTGTTGTTTTAGTTTGTTTGAGCTGCTATAACAAAATACCACAGACTGGATGGCTTATAAACAACAGAAGTCCATGATCAGGGTGCCAGAATGCTCAGATTCTGGTGAAGGCTGTCTCCTGGGTTATAAATTCCTAACTTTTCACTTTATCCTCAAGTGATGGGAGGGGCTGGAACTTGGTGAGGCCTCTTCTATAAGACTGGTTCAGTAGTAAAGAATTCACTCGCCAATGCAGGACACACAGGAGACGTGAGTGCATTCCCTGGGTCAGGAAGATCCCCTGGAGGAGGAAATAGCAACCCTCTCCAGTATTCCTGCCTGAAAAATCCCATGGTCAGAGGAGGCTGGTGGGCTATAGTCCACAGGGTCGCAAAGAGTTGGACATGACTGAGTGACTTAGCGTACACTGCTATAAAGCACTAACCCTTTCAAGACTGTCCACACTTATAACTTAATCACCTTCCCAAAGCCCCACCTCCTGATATATCACACTGGGGACTAGGATTCCAACTTGTTGATTTTGAGAGGACCCAAACATTCAGACCATAGTACCTGTCTTGGGAAGTGACACTCTTATGGACATTGTTTCTAACTAAATTGTTTGAAAGAAATGTATTGGAACAATCTCAGGGTCTTTGATAGGAAGGGCAGAGGCCTCACCTCCGAACTATTAAAGTGGAATCTATGGACGTGAGGCTCAGAAAAGCACTTTGTACCCTACTTTCAAGTTGGGATGATTACTATAGTCTAAAATAGCTGTGCCCAGACTATCCAGGGACAAGAGTAAAACTTCAGGCCCTAATTTTCCCCCCTGCACCGCACAACAGACACAGAAACATATACCAATGTCTGTCCACCTTCAGTGTATTAGTCAGGGTTCTCCACAGAAGCAGAAACAACAGGATGCATGCATAGACAGAAAGAGGAAGGGAAAAATAGAGAGAGAGGTTTATTTCAAGGAACTGGCTTATGCCATTGTGGGGGCTGGCAAGTCAAAAATCTGCTTGGCAGGCTAGGAGGCTGGAGACTGAGGGAAAAGTTGACGATGCAGCGTAAGTATAAAGGCGGTCTGTACACAGAATTTCTTCTTCCTCTGGCAAAGTCAGTCTTTTCTTAAAGACCTGCAACTGATTGGATGAACTCCACCAATATTAGGGAAGATAATCAGCTTTGCACAAAGAATACTGATGTAAACATTAATTTCATTCAAAAAATAATCTCACAATGACATCTACACTATGATCAAACATCTGGCTATCGTGGCTTGGCCAAGTCAGCATGTACACTTAACCATCGTTCTTGGTAACAGCGCATGAGACTGCTCATCGAATTGTGTTCATCGTGAGATCTCTTCTGGACAGAGAGCTCCCAGACCCACAGTTTCACACTGACACTTTACGTAGAAAGTAAGGCCAGAGATTGGATATGTGTTGTTCTATTTATCGTCATGGAAAAATGACCAGATGAATCCAAAGAGCAAATTCCAACAGATTTTCATGATGGTTTTTAATATTATTCACACACATACACACACACACACACACACACATAGATTTACTCATACAGATAGATTTGGTTATTTAATATGTCAGTCATTGCATTCAAGATTTGGACTCTCTTTTTTGATGTTGTTGTTCAGCTGTTGAGTCATGTCTGACTCTTCGTGACCCCATGGACTGCAGCACGCTAGGCTTCCCTGTCCTTCACTCTCTCCTGGATTTTGCCCAGTTGCATGTGCATTGAGTCAGTGCGGCATCTCACAATGCCATCCTCTCCCACCCTCTCTCCTCCCGCCTTCAATCTTTCCCAGCATCAGGGTCTTTTCCAACGAGTCAGCTCTCTGCATCAGGTGGCCAAAGTATGGGAGTTTCAGTTTCAGCACCAGTCCTTCCAACGAATATTCAGGACTGATTTCCTTTAGGATGGACTGGTTTGATCTCCTTACTGTCCAATGGACTCTCAAGAGTCTTCTCCAGAACCACAATTAAAAAGCACTGAATCTTTTGTTATCCCCTACCAAAACAAAATGGGAAACAAGAAGCATAGGCAGCAATAGTAACCTATCCCTCTGGTCAATGTCAAATGCAAGGGGAGCTGAAATTATTCCCCAGTTCATTTGACCACAGAGTGAGGTTTTCTTTCCTCTCGGTCCTGATTCAGTCAATTTTGCTGACAAGTTGGAATTCTATAAGAAGGAAAAATATTCCAGGTAAAGGTTTCAGTCCTCACTTTTGAGCCAGAGAGCTCATTTCCCTGATTCACTGGAGGAGAGAGAGACTTGGCCATTCCTCTCACGGGCCATCAGGTTTCCGCCTTGGTGTGCCAGTAGGGCTACAGGAGAGCCTGAGTCCAAAAACTGCACCCTCCCTGAGATGGCTGCTTTTGCTCACAAGGGCTGCATAATCCATCTTGCTCTGGAACTTTTCTTCTGGCATTGATGATGTGGTGGAATAAGTTGGGAGATGTCAAGATTCTCCTTGTTTATAACACATGAAGTCTTCTTAATGGACCTTTAGTTGAAAGTCCTCACATTGGTTTCCTTTTACTTATTAATGGTAAAGTGGGAATTTTTAAAGTATATACACAAAATTCTTCATTAATTTTCTTCTAACTTGGCAAAGACAACAAATTTAATCATTTTTATAACTTTGCTAAATTAATCTACAGGAAATGATTTCACGGGATATCATTTCATTCAGAGTATTCTCATGGGATGCTTTTTAGAATAGAGCTCAAGCACACATGCTTTTCAACCTCATGGGGTTAGAATTTTGGCTTCTTTTCTGTTGGTTTTACCATGTGGCTTTCACTAGAATTCATCTATGTCTTTTTGGAGGTGTTTATTTTCACCCAGCATCCTCTTGGACTTTCTCTGTGACTAAGAATAAATCCTGGTACAGAAATCTCAGGACTGAATGACTGGCCTTGTAGAAGAAATTACAAATATTTGCCCTCAAGGACACCTTACAGGCCACTGCCTTCACATTTCCTTCTTAAACCCTTTTCTGTCTGTCATTAGACTTGGAATATTAGTGTACTCTTAGAGGGGTAGATAGATGATAGATAAAGAGACACACAGAGAAAGAACTTTTCTAAAATATTTTTTCTAAACTAGGTATATTTTGGAAATCTATTCCATGGATTTGAGGCCCCATTTACCACGTCAAATTACTGCCTCAGGTAATCAGTTGCTTACTCCCCCAAATTCTCAGTGGCATTCCATCCTCTCTGAGTCTGTGAAAGCTATTGATAGCTTTTTCTATGATGTTCTCCATCACAGCCTTTCTACCCACTATATCCTACTCATCCTTACAAATCTAAGTAAAGAGATCTATTACCAAATTTCCTCCCACTCCTTAGGCCTTAAAGTAATCTCCACAATCTTCTGATTGCCTATTGCTCATACTGTCTGTACTATAGACTTTGTACTTCTTTCTTTCTCTTAACTAAATTAATTTATTTATTTTAATTGGAGGCTAATTACAATATTGTAGTGGTTTAATATAAGGTATTGTCTCTTAATTGCACTGTGTTTATTAATCTTCCCAAGGTGCTTATGACCCTCACGAAGTGTATAGTTACTCACAAGGTATTCAGATTATAGGTGAATTGAAAAGACAACAGACTGGTTCCAAATCGGGAAAGGAGCATGTCAAGACTGTATATTGTCACCCTGCTTATTTAACTTATATATGCAGAGTACATCACACGAAATGCCAGGATAGATGAAGCACAAGCTGGAATCAAGATTGCCAGGAGAAATATCAATAACCTCAGATACACAGATGATACCACCTTATGGCAAAAAGCAAAGAAGAACTAAATAGTGTCTTGTTGAAAGAAGAGAGTGAAAAAGTTCACTTAAAACTCAGCATTTATAAAACTAAGATCACGGCATCTGGTCCCATAAGCTTAGTTCAGTCAGTTCAGTTTAGTCGCTCAGTCATGTCCGACTCTTTGCGACCCCATGAATCGCAGCACGCCAGGCCTCCGTGTCCATCACCATCTCCCGGAGTTCACTCAGACTCACGTCCATTGAGTTGGTGATGCCATCCAGCCATCTCATCCTCTGTTGTCCCCTTTTCCTCCTTCCCCCAATTCCTCCCAGCATCAGAGTCTTTTCCAATGAGTCAATTCTTCTCATGAGGTGGCCTAAGTACTGGACTTTCAGCTTTAGCATCATTCCTTCCAAAGAACACCCAGGGTTGATCTCCTTTAGAATGGACTGGTTGGATCTCCTTGCAGTCCAAGGGACTCTCAAGAGTCTTCTCCAACACCACAGTTCAAAAGCATCAATTCTTCCACATTGTCCAACCAGAGGGATTGTACGGGAGGGAGGTGGGAGGGGGTTCAGGATGGGGAACACGTGTACACCCGTGGTGGATTCATGTTGATGTATGGCAAAACCAATACAATATTATAAAGTAATCAGCCTCCAATTAAAATAAATACATTTAAATTTTTTTAAAAAAGCATCAATTTCCAGCGCTCAGCTTTCTTCACAGTCCAACTGTCACGTCCATACATGACCACTGGAAAAACCATAGCCTTGACTAGACAGACCTTTGTTGGCAAAGTAACGTCTTTGCTTTTCAATACGCTGTCTACGTTGGTCATAACTTTTCTTCCAAGGAGTAAGCGTCTTTTAATTTCATGGCTGCAATCACCATCTGCAGTGATTTTTGGAGCCCAAAACATAAAGTCTAACACTATTTCCACTGTTTCCGCATCTATTTCCCATGAAGTGATGGGACCGGATGCCATGATCTTCGTTTTCTGAATGTTGAGCTTTAAGCCAACTTTTTCACTCTCCTTTTTCTCTTTCATCAAGAGGCTTTTTAGTTCCTCTTTACTTTCTGCCATAAGGGTAGTGTCATCTGCATATCTGAGGTTATTGATATTTCTCCTGGCAATATTGATTCCAGCTTGTGCTTCTTCCAGCCCAGCATTTCTCATGATGTACTCTGCATGTAAGTTAAATAAGCAGGGTGACAATATATAGCCTTGACGTCCTCCTTTTCCTATTTGGCACCAGTCTGTTGTTCCATGTCCAGTTCTAACTGTTGATTCCTGACCTGCATATAGGTTTCTCAAGAGGCAGGTCAGATGGCCTGGTATTCCCATCTCTTGAAGAATCTGGTCCCATCACTTCACAGCAAATATATGGGGAAACAATGAAAACAGTGAGAAACTTTGTTTTCTTGGGCTCCAAAATCACTGCAGATGGTGACTGCAGCCATGCAATTAAAAGATGCATGCTCCTTGTGAGAAAAGCTATGACCAATCTAGACAGCATATTAAAAAGCAGAGACATCACCTTGCCAACAAAGGTCCATCTAGTCAAAGCTATGGCTTTTCCAGTAGTCATGTATGGATGTGAGAGTTGGACTATAAAGCACTGAAGAATTGGTGCTTTTGAACTGTGGTGTTGGAGAAGACTCTTGAGAGTCCCTTGGACTGCAAGGAGATCCAACCAGTCCATCCTAAAAGAAATCAGTCTTGAATGTTCATTGGAAGGACTGATGCTGAAGCTGAAACTCCAATACTTTGGCCACCTGATGCAAAGAACTGACTCATTAGAAAAGACCCTGATGCTGGGAAAGATTGAAGGCAGGAGAAGGGGACAACAGAGGATTAGATGGTTGGATGGCAGCACCAAGATGAACATGAGTTTGAGCAAGCTCTGGGAGTTGGTGATGGACAGGGAGGCCTGGCATGCTGCTGTCCATGGGGTCACAAAGAGTCAGACACCCTGACTGAGAACTGAACTGAACTGAAAAGACAACCTTAGTCAAATATACTCTCAAATTATGTCACTGTGTTTGTTGGTAGAAATGACACCTCAATGCCCTGCACATGGTAAGGGTAGAGTATGATTTTTTCTTTTGAGAAAAAAAAAAAATGTATTCTGATGTCTCTAAATAAAGACAGATTCGTGACTTCTGTTTCATAATCATTCTCCATCTCTTTTTCCCTGGTAGTATGCAATTTCCATTCTTTTCATTATTGAAAAGCAAGATAGTTAAATTAGAGATATATAATTCACTAATCATGTGATTTGGTATTATAACTATTAGTAATAAGTTGCTAACCCTAAGTGAAAGTGAAGTGAAAGTGAAGTCGCTCAGTCATGTCCAACTCTTTGTGACCTAGTGGACTGTAGCCACCAGGCTCCTCTGTCCATGAGATTCTCCAGGCAAGAATACTGGAGTGGGCTGCCATTTCCTTCTCCAGGGGATCTTCCCGACCCAGGGGTCGAACCCAGATCTCCTGCATTGGAGTCAGATGCTTTAACCTCTGAGCCACCAGGGAAGCCCCTGGTGCTAACCCTAAGCCTTACATTTTTCTTTCTCTCTACCCAACCTTGGAGAACCTCAGCAGAGACTCAGCATCTATTTTCCTACTCTTTTTTCCCTACTGTCTTTGCATAAACATAGCACAGGGTTAAGTCAGCAAATGCTACTTTTGAGTGGTGTGGCAGGAGAGGACAATGTAGCAGACAGAAAAATTTTAGATTTTGCCTAGTTCATGAAATTGATTCATAATTATGAAAATTTAGGAAGAGGTCCCATCAAAGAATTTAGTTTTAATAGGTACAATGACTGAGAAAAATGTTGAAACTATGGTGTGGTTGTTTTTTTTTGGTTTTTTTTTTTGGATTTGTAAATATCACAAGTGCCCATTCATTCATTTACATATTCATCTGATAGCATTTGTGATCTGTGACTTAGATGGCCTTCCCCCAAACTGTGAAGGGAGCTGTGGGGATCTCCAAAAGTGCCTATAGTATGACACCTGTTCCATGAAGTTTCCTCTCACCAGAAGCAGAAAGGCATAACCAGACACTTTCATGGAATGGGAATCACAAGTCAAATGAGACATCAGGCTCGCGCTCATGCCTCATTTGCCAGCTATGCTGACTGAACAAAGCAGACATTCCAAGTTAAGCACTGGAGAAATTGATTTGTGACAAGGCAAGAGTTTCTTTTGGAAATTCTTTTCTTGGCAACTGCTTTTGACGTGAGGAATTCCCACTATGAATTAGGAAAATTCATACAATAGAATTCATTTTGTTCCTCCCTAATGTACATACTTTTAGAGCTGTTTCCTTAGAATAGTATATTTCCTTTCCCTTTCCATGACTGGTTCGTAGCTTCTACACTGTGATGAAGATGTGTGCCATCTTTTGGAGAGCTGAGGTATTCCTATAAGAAGCAAACAACGATTGCTTCCCCTCATCTTAAAAAGAATTGTGCCTGTTATATCATAGTTGGAAATGAAGGCTAACTTCTTATATATAAGAGTTTCACAGTTTTTTTCTAATTACAATAGCAATGATTTGGCCTTGGAATATCTTGAGAAAATTTATTCTGAAACTATTCAGATTGTTTATAAGAGCTTCCTGGGTTCAACTGTGAACATATATCTAGCTGACAAGGATTTGTCATATTTTTAGATACCTTTACTCAAAGTAGGTCGGCAGGCTATTTTCGGACACTTTTCTTTCTGGCTTAATGTACATGACAAGAGATCTTCACAGAAAATGCAATGACAGACTCAGAACGATTTTATCTTCATAAATAACATTGATGCCAAAGCACGGATGATTGGCAAGCATGGTACAGTATTGCTGCACACGGTTTTCAGCTGGGACAGTAAGTTAGTCTCTGGAATGAGGCCACACAGTTCTCAAAAGCTGAGATTATAAACTACAGAGGAATTCAAGGTAACACTTGAAAACATCCTATTTTAGGAAAGTTAGATTTTGTCCCCAAGCAGTGTGAGTCTTTGAAATAATCATCTGAAGAACAAAACTGAAGTTATAGAACCTTTGCTTTCCCATTAATCTCTTCCTATATGCCAAAAAATTGTAGAAAGAGAAATCAATTTTAACAAATTAAAAATGGAAATAAGTTTTGGTTGATTTATACCAAAAAGGATTGCTCATTTTTGACACTATCAGAAATATTCTTAATTTAAAAATAAGAGATGGAAGAATTTATTAATGAATAATTGATTGCATTATAAACTCAGTACCATTAAGAAATGGATTGAATTTCAAAATATGCTAAGAGGAATCCTAGATTGAGGTATGGTTTAAAACAATCAATATAAATTGTGCCATTATAAACAAAGCTCTATCCAAAACTATTTCCAATACACCTGAATTTCATCTGATGCAAAGGAATCATAATTCTAAATTTTATTTAGTGGATACAAATGATATACTGCAGAATTTTTGATGAAAAAACTATATTTTGATGAAATATATTGGAACAGAGGCATGGGGAGTGATATCTATTTTATAGAGAAACAAAATAATGTGAATAATATTAAATTGATGCACAGTTTCCCTGATAGCTCAGTTAGTAAATAATCCACCTGCAATGCAGGAGACCCTGGTTCAATTTCTGGGTCGAGAAGATCCACTGGAGAAGGGGTATGTTACCCACTCCAGTATTCTTGGGTTTCCTTGTGGCTCAGCTGGTAAAGGATCCGCCTGCAATGCCAGAGACCTGGGTTTGATCTCTGAGTTGGGAGGATCCCCTGGAGAAGGGAAAGGCTACCCACTCCAGTGTTCTAGCCTGGAGAATTCCATGTACTATATAGCCATGGGGTGGCAAAGAGTCAGACATGACTGAGTGACTTTCACTTTCACACCTCCTTAGTAAAGAATAATTTTTAAAATAATAATTAGTGTTACATTTTTAAAATCTCTACCGTATGTTATTTGGACCCCAATCAAACTATAATTCATGTGAATTTTTAAAGCAGTCTCCTAACTAGTGTTCCTATTTCTTCTCTTTTTTCCCTGAAATCACTCCTTTAAAATGTGATCAGAGTTGCCTATATAAAAAACAAAGCAAA
>NW_017192863.1:0-21187 GCF_001704415.2 Capra hircus
GTCGGGTAGCATGACACTGTGGGTTAGGAAGGAAAGCCCACGTGCATTCCCACTCGAGACGAGGACTGACTCCCCTGGGAGAGTCCAGAAGTACCCAAAAATCCACGTCAGCACTGGAGAGGAATCCTCAGTTTCCGGTCCAACTCAACACAAGGTCTTCGACTCGGGAAATGCAAGCAGTTAAAAAGATCTCCTTTTGGACCTCGAGGGGGGATCGGGCTTCTCTGGATGTGGGCGGGACCTCGTGCTTCCTTTGAGTGTAGACGGGTATGTCGGGAAAGCTCTTGAGTTGCAGCAAGTGTGTGAAGGAACCATTGGAAGTTCCAGAGGTTAGGTGTGCTTAGCCTCTAGATGCGTCAGTGGAAATAGGCCTCATTTTGCCTGTAGGGGAGAACTCCTGGATTTTCTCGAGTTACGGCAGGTGCTCTCGAATTACGACGGGGACCTCAGGGACCCGGTCTCGTGGCCTCAGGAAAGGCCAGTCCCCATGCAAGTTGCCAGGGGGACTCTCGGGATTCCTCTTGGGTCGATGCCCGGGGCCTAAAGACCTTGTGTGGAGTCGAGGCCGGATCCTGAGGATTCCTCTCCAGTGCTGACATGGTTCTTGGGTACTTCTGGAGTCTCCCCAGGGAAGTCAGTCCTCGTCTCGAGTGTGGGCATGCACGTGCGCTTTCCTCCCGAGCTGTAGCAGCAGTGTCACGCTTCCTAACGCGTGGTCAAGGGATCTGTAGCTTTCACTCAAGTCTTTCCTTCAAGGCTTTCCCAAGAGTCTTTCCCACAGGGCTGTCCACCTGCCACCATGGTGTGAGTCGATCCTCGGCTTGAAAGTCGAGGCAGTGCAGGGAAAACAGGTTCCTCTGGAATGGACTGAGACATTCTGGGGGACTCTTGGAATGGTGGTACGACCCTGGAGTTCCGCTCGCATTTCCTGTGGAGAGCGCCTCCTCTTGAGATGGGACGGGAACGCCGGGAATTCTTTCCCGACCAAGCAGGGAAAGGATCCGTCATCTCGAGGTCCGAGGCAGAAACGGGGCTCCTCTGGATGTGGGCGGGACCCTCGTGCTTCCTCTGGAGTGGAGACGGTATGTCGGGGAACTTCTTGAGTTTCAGCAAGGTTGTGAAGGAACCTTTGGAATTTCCAGAGTTTAGGTGTGATTAGCCTCGAGAGCCTCAGCGGAAATTGGCCTCATCTTGCCTGGAGGGGAGAACCTCCTGGATTTTCTGGAATTGTGGCAGGTGTTCTCAACGTACGCTGGGACCTCAGGGACCCGCTCTGGTGGCGTCAGGAAAGGCCAGTTCCCATCCGAGTGGCTACGGGGCCTCTCGGGATTCCTCTCCCGTCGATGGTGGGGCCTGAGACCTTGTGTGAAGTCGAGGCGGTACCTGAGGATTCCTCTCCCGTGCTGACATGGTTCTTGGGGTACTTCTTGAGTCTCCCCAGGGGTGTCAGTCCTCTTCTCAGCGGGATCATGCAAGAACGCTTACCTCCCGAGCTGCAGTAGCAGTGTCACGCTGCCCGTCGCGTGGATCAAGAGATCTGTGTCTTTCCCTCGAGGTATTTCCCACTGGGCTTTCCCTCGAGGCTTTCCCACGAGGCTTTCCCACATCGCTGTCCCACGTGCCACCGTGGTGCCAGTCGATCCTCGGCGTGAAAATCAAGGCAGTGCAGGGAAAACAGGTTCCTCTGGAATGGACTGAGACATCTGGGGGACTCTTGGAATTGTGGCACGACCCTGGAGTTCCTCTCGCCTTTCCTGTGGAGAGCGCCTCTTCTTGAGATGCGGTGGGAACGCCGGGAATTCTTTCCCGACCAAGCAGGGAAAGTGCCGTGGTCCAGCCCCGGTGGATCCAGGGTGATTCGAAGGTGGGGACGTATGTCGTCGTCTTTGGAAATATACATATTTAATCCCAGATATAAAGAGATTAGAAATGGATAGTGTAGTAGGAAGATTATTGGAGAAAAAGAGGCTGAATAACTTGGATTACGTGGAATAGCATCCATCCTCCAGTAGAGAATTCAGCCAGAAAAACGGGAGCAAAAAAGAAGCGACATGGGGGAATCAGTCTTTCCGGAAACTGATCTGATTTCTTTATTTTTGGTTTTGCTTGTATACCTCTTGTTACACATAGGGATGAATACAGAGTCACGCAGGAGTCAGCATCCTGACCTTTATCAAAATCAGGTGCTTCACATAAATGTATAAAAAAAAGGTCTTAGGGATCTTATATCATCTTCTGGCCATGAATGAGACCTGCTGACATTTTATGATCCTTTCTTTCTGATAACCAAATAAACTTATTTCTTCCAAGGGTGTTTTTTCTTAAACCAGGCACCACCTCCAAATAAAGTTACATTCCTATAGGGTGAGGGTGTAGTGAGTTACAATCAAGAAAGGAATTTATTTAACCCAAGGTTAACATGATTAGTCTTAAAGGTGAATTCTTATTTCTCCTATATGCTTAAAGGTTAATACTTATTTCTCCTATATACTAGTTATATTCATTATAAGGGTAGGGAACATGGAGATTTATCAGCAAACATCAGCCTGACAAATGAAAATCCTTTCATCAATTCTCCCCTTAAGATCTATTTAGTCTTAAGATATGATAAAGTTACATTCTTACATAGAAAGGACACAGTGATATATAACAAAGTACAGTGATCTATTACAAAAGTGAAAATCCATTAACTCAAAAAGTCTAGTATTGCTAACATCAAAAACTGCTATATTTCCTTTGCTATATTCCAAATACATTGATTAATATATTCCCAAGTGCCTAAGGATATGGAGGCCTGGTGGCAATCATTGACTCAACAAGAAGAAAAAGTCCTATGCTAATTAAGACTCTCAAAATACTCCAAAACTCTCTGTGCTGTTTACAGTTGAGAGGTAGTAAACAATCTTGCGCCTAGTGGCAGCAGTATGGATAATCCTGTCACACAAGCTGGTCTGTCAGCAGAGAGGTTTGACCTAAAATATCCTTGTCCCACCCAGAGCAGGGAATTAGCAGCAATTTTTGACACAACAAATGAAGAACCCTTCACCAATATAATTCCTAACCAACTATACTAATAATTTCTAACTCGCCAAAATAATTTGCCTTTAGTAAGTCTAAAACATCTCATGCCTCTCAGGTTGGGAGGCTGTAAACAATCACATGTGGCCGGACAAACCTATAAAGGTGGGCTAGATAACCTTCAGAGGAGTCAGCAAGCTGAAACACTCTTGTCATGCCCAAGAATATTTATTGCCTTGAAGCTGCACGTTTACTTCTTCTCCAAGAGAAACAGTTATGGGGGAGAGCCCCCGTAAAGTCAGAAGTGTAGGTGAGAGCATAAAACAGACTCTGGTTTTGGGGTTCGATGCTCAGGAACAGGGGCTTACCTGAGGCTTGATCACGCCTTTGCGCATGCCAAGCCTCCTTCCTCATGACCTTTGCCATAGGCAGAATTCCTCACGCTGGCCCCCAGAAGGAAAGGATCCCTCATCTCGAGCGACGAGGCGGAAATGCACCTCCTGTGGATGTGGGGGGGACCATCTTGCTTATTCTCGAGTGGAGAAGGGTATGTCGGGGAACTTCTTGAGTTGCAGCAAGGGTGTAAAGTACCTTTTGGAAGTTCCAGAGGTTAGGTGTGATTAGCCTCGAGACACCTCAGTGGAAATGGGCCTCATCTCGCCTGGAGGGGAGAACCTCCTGGATTTTCTCGAGTTGCAGCAGGTGCTCTCGACTTACGACGGGGACCTCAGGGGCCAGCTCTGGTGGCCTCAGGAAAGGCCAGTCCCCATTCAAGTTTCTAGGGGGCCTCTCAGGATTCCTCTCCTGTCGATGCCGGGGCCTAAAACCTTGTGTGAAGTCGGGGCTGGAACCTGAAGATTCCTCTCCAGTGCTGACATGGATCTTGTGGTACTTCTGGAGTCTCCCCAGGGGAGTCAGTCCTCGTCTCGAGTGGGGGCATGCACGTGCGCTTTCCTCCCGAGCGGTAGCAGCAGTGTCACGCTTCCCGTCTCGTGGATCAAGGGATCTGTGGCTTTCCCTCTAGGCTTTCCCATGAGGCTTTCCCACAGGGCTGTCCCACATGCCACCTTGGTGTGAGACGATCCTCGGCGTGAAAGTCGTGGCAGTGCAGGGAAAACAGGTTCCTCTGGAATGGACTGAGACATCTGGGGAACTCTTGGAATGGTGGCACGACCCTGGAGTTCCTCTGGCCTTTCCTGTGGAGAGCACTTCCTCTTGAGATGCGACTGGAACGCCAGGAATTCTTTCCCGACCACGCAGGGAAAGGATCCCTCCTCTCTAGATACGAGGCGGAAACGGGGCTCCTCTGGATGTGGGTGGGACCCTCGTGCTTCATCTCGAGTGGAGACGGGTATGTCGGTGATCTTCTTGACTTGCAGCAGGGGTGTCAAAGACCCTTTGGAAGTTCCAGAGGTTAGGTGTGATTAGCCTCGAGATGCCTCAGGGGAAATGGGCCTCATCTCGCCTGGAGGGGAGAACCTCCTGGATTATCTTGAGTTGGAGCAGGTGCTCTCGTCTTAGGATGGGGACCTCAGGGACCCGCTCCTGTGGCCTCAGAAAAGGCCAGTGCCCATGGGAGTTGCTAGGGGGCCTCTCAGGATTCATCTCACATCGATGCCGGGGCCTAAGACCTTGTGTGGAGAGCCCGAGCGGAGGCGGCGCGGAGCGTTTCGGTTCTCAGTGCCTGGGGCACCGGTGTGTGGTGTGAGGCTGCGGCGGAGCCTCTACACTGAAGGTGCGAGAGGTTGGCAGCTTCGATTGAAGCACATCGAGCGCCGACAGTAGTGAAAGTCATGAGCAACAGCGGCGAGGAGAACTACGGCGAGGGGGAATCCCGTTCTGCTTCCAGAAGCGGAAGTGCTCATGGATCTGGGAAATCTGCAAGTCATACCCCTGCAAGGTCTCGCTCCAAGGAAGATTCCAGGCGTTCCAGATCAAAGTCCAGGTCCAGATCGGAATCTAGGTCTAGATCCAGAAGAAGTTCTCGGAGGCATTATACAAGGTCACGATCTCGGTCCCGGTCCCATAGAAGATCTCGTAGCAGATCTTACAGCAGAGATTATCGAAGACGGTATAGCCACAGTCATTCTCCCATGTCTACTCGCTGGCGTCATGTTGGGAATCGGGCAAATCCTGATCCTAACTGTTGTCTTGGAGTATTTGGATTGAGCTTGTATACTACAGAAAGAGATCTAAGAGAAATGTTCTCTAAATATGGCCCAATTGCTGATGTATCTATTGTATATGACCAGCAGTCTAGACGTTCAAGAGGATTTGCCTTTGTATACTTTGAAAATGTAGATGATGCCAAGGAAGCAAAAGAGCGTGCCAATGGAATGGAGCTTGATGGATGTAGGATCAGAGTTGACTTCTCCATAACGAAAAGACCACATACTCCAACAGCAGGAATTTACATGGGGAGACCTACCTATGGCAGCTCATGCCGTCGAGATTACTATGACAGAGGATATGATCGAGGCTATGATGATCGGGACTATTACAGCAGATCGTACAGAGGAGGAGGAGGAGGAGGAGGAGGATGGAGAGCTGCTCAAGACAGGGATCAGAAATACAGAA
This sequence comes from Capra hircus, assembly GCF_001704415.2. NCBI lineage: Eukaryota > Metazoa > Chordata > Mammalia > Artiodactyla > Bovidae > Capra > Capra hircus. Next base: position 5,596 of record NW_017192863.1, read on the forward strand.
GACGGTCACCTTCTCCCTACTATAGTCGTGGAGGATACAGATCACGTTCCAGATCTCGATCATACTCACCTCGTCGCTATTAAAGCATGAAGATGAAGACTTTCTGAAACCTGCCCTAGAGTTGGGATATTGTTTGTGGACAATATTTTTTATTGTCTCCTGTTTAAAAAGTGAACAGTGCCTGGTGAAGTTAGGTGACTTTTACACCTTTTATGATGACTACTTTTGGTGGAGTTGAAATGCTGTTTTCATTCTGCATTTGTGTAGTTCGGTGCTTTGTTCAAAGTTAAGTGTTTTCAGAAAAGTATGTTTTACATGTATTTTTTTACAGTCTAAAATTTTGACTGCTGAGAAGTTTCTATTGTACAGAACTTCATTTAAATGGTTTTTCTACTGAATACAGGGTATTCTGAAGATTGAAGCCTGTGTGTAAAATGCTACCAAATGGCAAAAAGCAACAATAACGTTTGGTTTTTACTTTTCTTTCTAACATATCAATGTTTAGGAGAACTGTTCTGATTAGATTGTCAGTAGTAAATTAAAGAAAAAAATGCCCGTTTTCCTCGAGTCCATGAAACATACCATACTTAATATACCTGCAGTTAAGTGATAAAAATTACGCTCTGTAACTCTATACTGCTAGTGTTAAAAACTAAAGATCTTTCAATACAGCAAATGCTTAATGCTTATATAAATGTGACTTTGTCAGCCTTTATGTAATCTGTATTATACATAGCAGGGAATAAGATGAGTTGCACAATGTATGCCTTAAAAAGGCTATTTCTTAAAGCTGTTAGAAGGGGATAATGGTATTTCAATTAGTAATCAGCAAGTGAAAATAATATTCCACCACAAATGTACTCTTGTTCTTCTAGCTTTTAAGACTATATGGAAAAACTGGGTGCTTCAGAGTTTTGAGAAAAAAGAAGGGAACACTACACCTGTGTTGTGGATGATCTGAAGACTTTGCCTGTTCATTTTTTAAATACTACTTTCAGGTTCTTTGCTTACCAAAGGAGGCCCAATTTCACTCAAAAGTTTTGAGAACTATGTTTAAATAAATGCAAAGAAAAGAGTAAAAAGGAAAGAAAAAAAAAAAGACCTTGTGAGGAGTTGGGGCAGGAACCTGAGGATTCCTCTACAGTGCTGACATGGATCTTGGGGTACTTCTGGAGCCCCCCCAGGGAAGTCAGTCTTCGTCTCGAATGGGGGCATGCACGTGCGCTTTCCTCCCGAGCTGTAGCAGCAGTGTCACGCTTCCGGTCGCGTGGATCAAGTGATCTGTGGCTTTTCCTCCAGGCTTTACCACGAGGCTATCCCAGAGGGCTGTCCCACATGCCGCCGAGGTGTGAGTCTAACCTCGGCGTGAAAGTCGAGGCAGTGCAGGGAAAACAGGTTCCTCTGGAATGGACTGAGACATCTAGGGGACTCTTGGAATGGTGGCACGACTCTGGAGTTCCTCTCGCATTTCCTGTGGAGAGCGCCTCCACTTGAGATGCGAGGGGAACGCCGGGAATTCTTTCCCGACGAAGCAGGGAAAGGATCCCACATCTCGAGCTACGAGGCGGAAAGGGGCTCCTCTGGATGTGGGCGGGACCCTCGTGCTTCCTATCGAGAGGAGATGGGTATGTCGGGGAACTTCTTGAGTGGCAGCAAGGGTGTGAAGGACCCTTTGGAAGTTCCAGAGGTTAGGTGTGATTAGCCTCCAGACGCTTCAGCGGAAATGGGCTTCATCTCGCCTGGAGGGGAGAACCTCCTGGATTTTCTCGAGTTGCGGCAGGTGCTCTCGACTTACGACGGGGACCTCAGGGACCCGCTCTGGAGGCCTCAGGAAAGGCCAGTCCACATGCGAGTTGCTCGGGGGCCTCTCGGGATTCCTCTACCATCGATGCCGGGGCCTAAGACCTTGTGTGGAGTCGGTGCCGGAACCTGAGGATTCCTCTGCAGTGCTGACATGCATCTTGGGGTACTTCTGGAGTCTCCCCAGGGGAGTCAGTCCTCGTTTGAGTGGGCGCATGCACGTGCGCTTACCTCCGGAGCTGTGGCAGCAGTGTCATGCTTCCCTTCGCCTGGATCAAGGGATCTGTGGCTTTCCGACGAGGCTTTCCCACAGGGCTATCCCACGTGCCACCGTGGTGTGAGTCGATCGATGGCTTGAAAGTCAACCCAGTGCAAGGAAAACAGGTTTCCCTGGAATGGACTGAGACATCTGGCGAATCTGGGAATGGTGGCACGACCCTGGACTTCCTCTCGACTTTCCTGTGGAGAGCGCCTCCTCTTGAGATGCGACGGGAATGCCGGGAATTCTTTCCCGACCACGGAGGGAAAGGATCCCTCCTCTCGAGCTAGGAGGCGGAAACGGTGCTCCTCTGTATGTGGGCGGGACTCTCGTGCTTCCTCTCGAGTGGAGACGGCTATGTCGGGGAAATTCTGGATTTGCAGCAAGGGTGTAAAGGACCCTTTGGAAGTTCCAGAGGTTAGGTGTGATTAGCCTCGAGACGCCTCAGTGGAAATGGTCCTCATGTTGCCAGGAGGGGAGAACCGCCTGGATTTTATCGAGTTGCGGCAGGTGCTCTCGACTTTCGACGGGGACCTCAGGGACCCGCTCTGGTGGTCTCAGGAAAGGCCAGTCCCCACGCGAATTGCTCGGGGGCCTCTCCGGATTCCTCTCCAGTCTATGCTGGGGCCTAAGAACTTGTGTGGATTCGGTGCCGGAACCTGAGGATTCCTCTGTAGTGCTGACATGGATCTTGGGGTACTTCTGGAGTCTCCCCAGGGGAGTCAGTCCTCATCTCCAGAGGGGGCATGCACGTGCGCTTTCCTTCCGAGCTGTAGCAGCAGTGTCACGCTTCCCGACGAGTGGATCAAGGGATCTGTGGCTTTCTCTCGAGGCTTTCCCACGAGGCTTTCCCACAGAGCTGTCCCACGTGCCACCGTGGTGTGTGTCGATCCTTGGCTTGAAAGTCGAGGCAGTGCAGGGAAAACAGGTTTCCCTGGAATGGACTGAGACATCTGGGGGACTCTGGAAATGGTGGCACGACACTGGGGTTCCTCTCGCCTTTCCTGTGGAGAGTGCCTCCTCTTGAAATGCGACGTGAACGCCGGGAATTCTTTCCCCACTACGCAGGGAAAGGATCCCACCTCTCAAGCTATGAGGCGGAAACGGGGCTCCTCTGGATGTGGGAGGGACTCTCGTGATTCCTCTCGAGTGGAGACGGGTATGTCGGGGAACTTCTTGAGTTGCAGCAAGGTTGTGAAGGACCCTTTGGAAGTTCCAGAGGTTAGGTGTGATTAGCCTCGAGACGCCTCAGCGGAAATGGGCCTCATCTCGGCTGAGGGGAGAACCTCCTGGATTTTATCGAGTTGCGGCAGGTGCTCTCGACTTTCGACGGGGACCTCAGGGACCCGCTCTGGTAGCCTCAGGAAAGGCCAGTCCCCATGCGAGTTGCTCGGGGGCCTCTGGGGATTCCTCTCCCATCGATGCCAGGGCCTAGACCTTGTGTGGAGTCGGTGCCGGAACTTGAGCATTCCTCTGCAGTGCTGACATGGATCTTGGGGTACTTCTGAAGTGTCCCCAGGGGAATCAGTCCTCGTCTTGAGTGGGGGCATGCTCGTGCGCTTTCCTTCTGAGGTGTAGCAGCACGGTCACGCTTCCCGGCGAGTGGATCAAGGGATCTGTGTCTTTCCCTTGAGGCTTTCCCTCGAGGCTTTCCCACGAGGCTTTTCCACAGGGCTGTCCCACGTGCCACCGTGGTGTGAGTTGATCCTCTGCTGAAAGTCGAGAAAGTGCAGGGAAAACAGGTTTCCCTTGAATGGACTTAGACATCTGGGTAACTCTAGGAATGGTGGCACGACCCTGGAGTTCCTCTCGCCTTTCCTGTGGAGAGCGCCTCCTCTTTAGATGGGACGGGAACTCCGGGAATTCTTTCCGGACCACGCAGGGAAAGGTTGCATCCTCTCGAGCTATGAGGCAAAAAACGGGGCTCCTCTGGATGTGGGCGGGACTCTCGTGCTTCCTCTCGAGTGGAGACAGGTATACCGGGGAACTTCTTGAGTTGCAGCAAGGGTGTGAAGGACCCTTTGGAAGTTCCAGAGGTTAGATGTGATTAGCCTCGAGACGCCTCAGCGGAAAAGGGCCTCATCTCGCCTGGAGGGGAGAACCTCCTGGATTTTCTCGAGTTGCGGCAGGTGCTGTCGACTTACGACGGGGACCTCAGGGACCCGCTCTGGTGGCCTGAGTAAAGGCCAGTCCCCATTCGAGATGTTTGGGGGCCGCACGGGATTTCCTCTACCATCGATGCCGGGGCCTAAGACTTTGAGTGGAGTCGGTGTCCCAACCTGAGGATTCCTCTCCACTGCTGACATGGATCTTGGGGTACTTCTGGTGTCTCCCCAGGGGAGTCAGTCCTCGTCTCGAGTGGAGGCATGCAGTTCGATTCCCTCCCGAGCTGTAACAGCAGTGTCACGCTTCCCGTCGAGTGGATCAAGGGATCAGTGTCTTTCCCTTGAGGCTATCCCATGAGGCTTTCCCAGGAGGCTTTCCCACAGGGCTGTCCCAAGTGCCACCGTGGTGTGAGTCGATCCTCGGCATGAAATCGAAGCAGTGCAGGGAAAACAGGTTTCCCTGGAATGGACTGAGACATCTGGGGGACTCTGGGAATGGTGGCACGACCCTTGAGTTCCTCTCGCCTTTCCTGAGGAGACCGCCTCCTCTTGAGATGCGACGGGAATGCAGGCAATTCTTTCCCAACCACGCAGGGAAAGGATTCATCCTCTCGAGCTAAGAGGCGTAAACGGGGCTCCTCTGGATGTGGGCGGGACTCTCGTGCTTCCTCTCGAGTGGAGACGGGTATGTCGGGGAACTTCTTGAGTTGCAGCAAGGGTGTGAAGGACCCTTTGGTAGTTCCAGAGGTTAGGTGTGATTAGCCTGGAGATGCCTCAGCGTAATAGGGCCTCATCTCGCCTGGAGGGGAGAACCTCCTGGATTTTCTCGAGATGAGGCAGGTGCTCTCGACGTACGATGGGGACCTCATTGACTCGCTCTGGTGGCATCAGGAAAGGCCAGTCGCCAAGCAAGTTGCCCGGGGGCCTCTCGGGATTCCACTACCGTCGATTCCGGGGCCTAAGGCCTTGTGTGGAGTCGGTTCCGGAACCTGAGGATTCCTCTCCAGGGCTGACATGGATATTGGGGTAGTTCTGTAGTCTCCCCAGGGGAGTCAGTCCTCTTCTCGAGTGGGGGCATGCGCGTGAGCTTCACTCCCGAGCTCTAGCAGCAGTGTCACGCTTCCCGTCGAGTAGATCAAGGGATCTGTGGCTTTCCCAGGAGGCTTTCCCACGAGGCTTTCCCTCAAGGCTGTCCCACGTGCCACCGTGGTTTGAGTCGATCCTCGGCTTGAAAGTCAAGGCAGTGCAGGGAAAACATATTTCCCTAGAATGGACTTAGACATCTGGGGGAGTCTGGGAATGGTGGCACGACACTGAAGTTACTCTCGCCTTTCCTGTGGAGAGTGCCTCCTCTTGAGATGCGACGGGAATGCCGGGAATTCTTTCCCAATCACGCAGGGAAAGGATCCCTCCTCTGGAGCTAGGAGGCAGAAACGGGGCTCCTCTGGGTGTGGGCGGGACTCTTGTACTTCCTCTCGAGTGGAGACGGGTTGTCGGGAACTTCTTGAGTTGCAGCAAGGGTGTGTAAGACCCTTTGGAATTTCCAGAGGTTAGGTGTGATTAGCCTCGAGACGCCTGAGCGGAAATGGGCCTCGTCTCTCCTGGAGAGGAGAACCTCCTGGATTTTCTCGAGTTGCAGCAGGTGCTCTCGACTTACCTTGGGGACCACCGGGACCCGCTCTGCTGGCCTCAGGAAAGGCCAGTCCCCATGCGAGTTGCTCGGGGGCCTCTCGGGATTCCTCTCCCGTCCATGCCGGGGCCTAAGACCTTGTGTGGAGTTGGTGCCGGAACCTGAGTATTCCTCTCCAGTGCTGACATGTATCTTGGGGTACTTCTGGAGTCTCCCCAGGGGAGTCAGTCCTCGTCTCGAGTGGGGGCATGCACGTGCACTTTCCTCCCGAGCTGTAACAGCAGTGTCACGCTTCCATAGGCGTGGATCAAGGGATCTATGGCTTTCGCTAGAGGCTTTCCTGTGAGGCTTTCCCACAAGGCTTTCCCACAGAGCTGTCCCACGTGCCACCGTGGTGTGAGTCGATGCTCGGCTTGAACGTCGAGGCAGTGCAAGGAAAACAGTTTTCCCTGGAATGGACTGAGACATCTGGGGGACTCTGGGAATGGTGGCACGACCATGAGTTCCTCTCGCCTTTCCTGTGGAGAGCGCCTCCTCTTGAGATGCGACGGGAACGCCGGGAATTCATTCCCGACCACGCAGGGAAAAGATCCCTCCTCTCGAGCTAGGAGGCGGAAACGGGGCTCCTCTGGATGGGGGCGGGACTCTCGTGCTTCCTCTCGAGTGGAGACGGGTATTTCGGGGAACTTCTTGAGTTGCAGCAAGGGTGTGAAGGACCCTTTGGAAGTTCCAGAGGTCAGGTGTGATTAGACTCGAGATGCCTCAGGGTAAAAGGGCTCATCTCGCCTGGAGGGGAGAACCTCCTGAATTTTCTCGAGTTGCGGCAGGTGCTCTCGACTTACGACGGGGACCTCAGGGACCCGCTCTGGTGGCCTCAGGAAAGGCCAGTCCCCATGCGAGTTGCTCGGGTGCCTCTTGGGATTCCGCTCCCGTCCATGCCGGGTCCGAAGACCTTGTGTGGAGTCGGTGCCGGAACCTGAGGATTCCTCTCCAGTGCTGACATGGATCTTGGGGTACTTCTGAGGTGTCCCCAGGGGAGTCAGTCCTCGTCTCGAGTGAAGTCATGCACGTGCGCTTTCCTCCCGAGCTCTAGCAGCAGTGTCACGCTTCCCTTCACGTGAATCAAGGGATCAGGGGCTTTCCCTCGAGGCTTTCCCACGAGGCTTTCCCAAGAGGCTTTCCCACAGGGCTGTCCCACGTGCCACCGTGGTGTGAGTCGATCCTCGGCTTGAAAGTCGAGGCAGTGCAGGGAAAACAGGTTTCCCTGAAATGGACTGAGACATCTGGGGGCTCTGGGAATGGTGGCACGACCCTGGAGCTCCTCTTGCCTTTCCTGTGGAGAGCGCCTCCTCTTGAGATGCGACGGGAATGCCAGGAATTCTTTCCCCAACACGCAGGGAAAGGATCCCTCCTCTCGAGCTAGGAGGCGGAAATGGGGCTCCTCTTGATGTGGGCGGGACTCTCGCGATTCCTCTAGAGTGGAGACGGGTATGTCGGGTACTACTTGAGTTGCAGCAAGGGTGTGAAGGACCCTTTGGAAGTTCCAGAGGTTAGGTGTGATTAACCTCGAGTCGCTTCAGCAGAAATGGGCCTCAACTCGCCTGGAGGGGAGAACCTCCTGGATTTTCTCGAGTTGCGGCAGGTACTCTCGACTTACGCCGGGGACCTCAGGGACCCGTTCTGGTTGCCTCTGGAAAGGCCAGTCCCCATGCGACTTGCTCGGGGGCCTATCAGGATTCCTCTCCCGTCGATGCCGGGGCCTTAGACCTTTTGTGGAGTCGGTGCCGGAAATTGAGGATTCCTCTCCAGTGCTGACATGGATCTTGGGGTACTTCTGGAGTCTCCCCAGGGGAGTCAGCCTCGTCTCGAGTGGGGGCATACACGTGCGCTTTCCTCCCGAGCTGTAGCAGCAGTGTCACACTTCCCTTCGCGTGGATCAAGGGATCTGTGGCTTTCCCTCGAGGCTTTCCCACAGCGCTGTCCCACGTGCCACCGTGGTGTGAGTTGATCCTCGGCTTGAAAGTCGAGGCAGTTTCCCTGGAATGGACTGAGACATCTGGGGGATTCTGGGAATGGTGGTACGACCCTGGAGTTCTTCTCGTTTTCCTGTGGAGAGCGCCTCCTCTTGAGATGCGACGGGAATGCCGGGAATTCTTTCCCGAACACGCAGGGAAAGGATCTCTCCTGTCGAGCTAGGAGGCGGAATCGGGGCTCCTCTGCATGTGGGCGGGACTCTCGTGCTTCCTCTCGAGTGGAGACGGGTATGTCGGGGAACTTCTTGAGTTGCAGCAAGGGTGTGAAGGACCCTTTGGAAGTTCCAGAGGTTAGGTGTGATTAGCCTCGAGATGCCTCAGCGGAAATGGGCCTCATCTCGCCTGCAGGGGAGAACCTCCTGGATTTTTTGGAGTTGCGGCAGGTGCTCTTGGCTTACGACGGGCACCTCAGGGACCCGGTCTGGTGGCCTCAGAAAGGCCAGTCCCCATGCGAGTTGCTCGGGGGCCTCTCGGGATTCCTCTCCCGTCGATGCCGGGGCCTAAGAACTTGTGTGGAGTCGGTGCCGGAACCTGAGGACTCCTCTCCAGTGCTGACATGGATCTTGGGGTACTTCTGGAGTCTTCCCAGGGGAGTCAGTCCTCGTCTCGAGTGGGTGCATGCACGTGCGCTTTCCTCACAAGGTTTAGCAGCAGTGTCACGCTTCCCATCGCGTGGATCAAGGGATCTGTGGCTTTCCCTCGAGGCTTTCCCACGAGGCTTTCCCACAAGTCTTTCCCACGAGTCCAGGGTCGTAACACCATTCCCAGAGTCCCCCAGATGTCTCAGTCCATTCCAGGGAAACCTGTTTTCCCTGCACTGCCTCGACTTTCAAGCCCAGGGTCGACTTTCACCACGGTGGCACGTGGGACAGCCCTGTGGGAAAGCCTCGTGGGAAAGTCTCGTGGGAAAGCCTCGAGGGAAAGCCACAGATCCCTTGATCCAGGCGAAGAGAAGCGTGACACTGCTGCTACAGCTCGGGAGGAAAGCACACGTGCATGCCCCCACTCGAGACGAGGACTGACTCCCCTGGGGAGACTCCAGAAGTACCCCAAGATCCATGTCAGCACTGGAGAGGAATCCTCTGGTTCTGGCACCGACTCCAAACAAGGTCTTAGGCCCCGGCATCGACGGGAGAGGAATCCTGAGAGGCCACCGTGCAACTCACATGGGTACTGGCATTTCCTCAGGCCAACAGAGCGGTTCCCTGAGGTCCCCGTCATAGGTCGAGAGCACCTGCCGCAACTTGAGAAAATCCAGGTGGTTGTCCCTTCCAGGAGAGATGGGCCCATTTCCGCTAGGGCGTCTCGAGGCTAATCACACCTAAGCTCTGGAATTTCCAAAGAGTCCTTCACACCCTTGCTGCAACTCAAGAAGTTCCCCCACATACCCGTCTCCACTCGAGAGGAGGCACGAGAGTCCCGCCCACATCCAGAGGAGCCCCGTTTCCGTCTCATAGTTCGAGAGGAGGGATCCTTTCCCAGCGTGATAGTGAAAGAATTCTCGGGAGTCACTCTCCACAGGAAAGGCGAGAGGAACTCCCTGTCATGCCACCATTCCCAGAGTCCCCCAGATGTCTCAGTCAATTCCAGGAAATCCTGTTTTCCCTGCACTGCCTCGACGTTCAAGCCGAGGATCAACTCACACCATGGTGGTACGTGGGACAGCCCTGTGGGAAAGCCTCGTGGGAAAGCCTCGAGGGAAAGCCACAGATCCCTTGATTCACGCAAATGGAAGCGTGACATTGCTGCTACAGCTCGAGAGGAAAGCGCACGTGCATGCCCCCACTCGAGACGAGGACTGACTCCCCTCGGGAGACTCCAGAAGTACCCCAAGATCCATGTTAGCACTGGAGAGGAATCCTCAGGTTCCGGCACCGACTCCGTACAAGGTCTCAGACCCCGGCATCAACGGGAGAGGAATCCCGAAAGGCCATCGAACAACTCGCATGGAGACTGGCCGTTCCTCAGGACACCGGAGAGGGTCCCTGAGGTCCCCGTCGTAATTCTAGAGCACCTGCCACACTCGAGAAAATCCAGGAGGTTCTCCCCTCCAGGCGAGATGAGGCCCATTTCCGCTGAGGCGTCTCGAGGCTAATCACACCTAACCTCTGGAACTTCCAAAGGTTCCTTCACACCTTAGCTGCACTCAAGAAGTTCCCCAACACACCCGTCTCCACTCCAGAGGAAGCACGAGGGTCCCGGCCACATCCAGAGGAGCTCCGTTTCTGCCTCCAAGCTAAAGATGAGGGATCCTTCCCTGCTTCCTCGGGATAGAATTCCCGACGTTTCCGACGCTTCTCAAGAGGAGGCCCACTGCACAGGAAAGGCGAGAGGAACTCATGGGTCGTGCCACCATTCCAAGAGTCCCCCAGATATCTCAGTCCATTCCAGAGGATCCTGTTTTCCCTGCATTGCTTCGACTTTCACGCCGAGGATCGACTCACACCACGGTGGCACGTGGGAGGGCCCTGTGAGAAAGCCTCGTGGGAAAGCCTTGAGGGAAAGCCACAGATCCCTTGATCCACGCGAAGGGAAGCGTGACACTGCTGCTACAGCACGGGAGGAAAGCGCACGTGCATGCCCCCACTCGAGCCGAGGACTGCCTCCCCTTGGGAGACTCCAGAAGTACCCCAACATGCATGTCAGCCTTGGAGAGCAATCCTCAGATTCCGGCCCCGACTCCACACAAGGTCTTAGGCCCTGGCATCGACGGGAGTGGAATAGCAACAGGCCCTCTAGCAACTCGCATGGGGACTGGCCTTTCCTGAGGTCACCAGAGCGGGTCCCTGAGGTCCCCGTCGTAAGTCGAGAGCACCTGCCGCAACTCGGTAAAATCCAGGCGGTTCTCCCCTCCAGGCGAGATGAGGCCCGTTTCCCCTGAGGTGTCTCGAGGCTAATCACACGTGACCTCTGGAACTTCCAAAGAGTCTTTCACAGTCATGCTGCAACTCAAGAAGTTCCCCGACATACCCGTCTCCACTCAAGAGGAAGCACGAGTGTCCCGGCCACATCCAGAGGAGCTCCGTTTCCGGCTCGTAGCTCGAGATGAGCGATCCTTTCCCTGATTGGTCGGGAAAGAATTCCCGGCATTCCCATCGCATCTCAAGAGGAGGCGCTCTCCAAAGGAAAGGGGAGAGGAACTGCAGGGTCGTGCCACCATTCCGAGACTCACCCAGATGTCTCAGTCCATTCCACAGGAACCTGTTTTCCCTGCACTGCCTTGGCCTTCATTCCAAGGATCGACTCACACCACCGTCACACGTGGGACAGCCCTGTGGGAAAGCCTAGTGGGAAAGACTCGAGGGAAAGCCACAGATCCCTTGGTCCAGGCATGGGGAAGCGTGACACTGCTGCTACAGCATGGGAGGAAAGGGCACGCTCATGCCCCACTCGAGACGAGGCCTGACTCCCTTGTGGTGACTCGAGAAGTACCACAAAATCCATGTCAGCACTGGAGAGGAATCCTCAGCTTCCGGCCCCGACTCCACACAAGGTCTTAGGCCCTGGCATCGACGGGAGAGGAATCACGAGAGGCCCCCTAGCAACAGGCATGATGACTGGCGTTTCCTGCGGCCGCCAGAGCGGGTCCCTGAAGTCCCCGTCGTAACTCGAGAGCACCTGCTGAAACTCGGGAATATCCAGGAGCCTCTCCATTCCAGGCGAGATGAGGCCCATTTCTGCTGAGGCATCTCGAGACTAACCACACCTAACCTCTGGAACTTCCAAAGGGTCCTTCACACACTTGCTGCAACTCAAGAAGTTCCCCGACATACCCGTTCCTCTTCACATTCAGCCATAATGGTGGTGTCATCTGCATATCTAAGTTTATTGATATTTCTACCGGCAATCTTGATTCCAGCTCATGTATCTTCCATCCCAGCATTTTTCATGATGTACTCTGCATAGAAGTTAAATAAACAGGGTGACAATATACAGCCTTTGCATACTCCTTTTCCTTTTTGGAACCAGTCTGTTGTTCCATGTCCTACTCTAACTGTTGCTTCCTGACCTTCATCCAGATTTCTCAAGAGGCAGGTTAGGTGGTCTGGTATTCCCATCTCTTTCAGAATTGTGGCTAAAACAACAGTATAAGGACCTTTCCGATGTCAGGCCAAGGAATTGTGTTTCCAGTCATTGAGCCACACCTGATCACTGAGCACAAATTCATGAATCTGTTCCTCAAGGGGGAATGAGATTCTTTTTTATACAAACTTAGTTACCTGATTTATTACCTTACCTAATTGTTCCATCTGCTGTGAAATCCCACCCCCTTACTTGTGGCAAATCTGCTAACACCTGCCTCACTGTGGGAGGGGGTCTCCCATAGAAAATTTCATAAGGACAACAACTATGGGAACCTGCAGTTACCCGTAATATGAGTAAGTCTGCCGGAAGCAAGCCCTTCCATGTACAGTCAGTCTCTATGATCCATTTTGAAAGTGTCTCTTCAAGAGTTTGGTTGTTTCTTTCCACCATTCCAGAACACTGGGGCCTATATGCTGTATGTAATTTCCACTGATATTTAGAGCTTCACATACCTGTTAATTAACGCGGCTACAAAGACAGGGCCATTGTCGGATTCTATACTGGTTGGAAACCCAAGTCTGGGAATTATTTCTCAAATCAGCGAGCTACTTCGTTTTCTTTTTCAGATCAGGTAGGGAAGGCCTCTGCCCAACCGGAGAAGGTACCTACTATCCTAGTAAGTTATGATAACAGGTGACTGCCTTTGCTTCCCCGAAGGACACTCGCTTTCCCTGCATCCTGAGAACTCCACGTCTCAGCCAGTTGGAAAAGCGCTTCTTGGAGGTCATTATTCAGGGGCAATTTCCCCTGGAGCCCGGGGCCATAGGGAGCGGCTCCACACTCCCAGGGAAAGGCAGAGCCACAGCCACACATCTGTCCCATCCCCTTTGCTCTGTAGGAGAGCTCTAGTGAGCCTAGGTCTGTCAGGAAAATTCTTGGCTCCTATGGGGACACATTCTATGTGTGAAACTGCATCCAGGACCTAGGGGCCACAGGGCGCCTGTTTCTCTCGGGGGCGGAGGGGTGGGGGGCCTGAAGCAGTGCGGCCCAGCAACAGCTTCCACATCCATCCAATTGCTCTTTTCTTACCTCTGATAGAACTAGCTTTGTTCCAGCCTTTGGCAATTTGGAGGCAAGGGGGCCCCACTTCCTCCCCAAGGAGGCATGGGACCTAATTTGAGTGGAAAGGCCCCTCACGGAGCTGAACCCAGGAAGGCACCCAGTCATGTCTGACACATTCCTGCATCCTGCTTCTTCATGAGCAATACCGCTATAAGCTAGGAATGTCTTTCCAAGGCTCAGAAAGGACAGGGGAGATGCATGGTGCTGCCTCTGGAATTTCGGTCCTCTGAGCAGACCTGGAGGTCTCCCCTTGTAGAAGCTAACCAGTTTCTTCCAAATACAGGATTGCAAACACACACTTGGTGGCTGCCTCTTCTTCCCTGAAGGACGATCACTTTCCCCGCATCCTGTGAACTCTGCATCCCAGCCTGCTGGAAAAGCGCTTCTTGGAGGTCATTTTTCAGGGACAATTTTCCCTGGAGCCCGGGGCTATAGGGAGGGCCCCATGCTCGCTGGGAAAGGCAGAGTCACATCCACAGTCTGTTCTACCCCTTTTGCCCTGTGGGAGAGCTCTAGTGAGCCTAGGTCTGTCAGGAAAATTCTTGGCTCCTATGGGGACACACCCTGTGTGTTAACCTGCATATCGGACCTAGGGGCCACAGGGTGCCTTTTCCTCTCGGGGGGGACCCTGAAGTGGTGCGGACCAGCAACAGCCTGAACATCCATCCGATTGCTCTTTTCTTCCTTCTGATAGAGCTAGCTTTGCTTCTCGCTTTGGCATTTCGGAAGCCAGGGGGAGCCCCACCGCTGTTGTCCTGGGGTCTATTGGAGGTACCGGGTCTATTGGACCCCAGCATGGCACCCGACCCCCTCAGACACACTCCCGCAGCCTCCTTCCCCATGGGCAGGACTGTTCTGACCTAGGAATGTGTTCCAAAGGCTCAGAAAATGCAGGGAGACACACGGCCCTGACACTGGAACTGAGGCCATTGGAGCAGGCCTGGAGGTCTGACGTCTGAGACGCCAAACACTTGCTGCAAGATACAGGTGTGAAAACACACTCTCTGGGGCTGCCTTTCCTTCCTCCAAGGAAGAGAGCTTTTCCAGTCTCCTCCGTGCTGAGTCATACAAGGCTGCAAAGGTCTGGCTTAGAGGGCATTTCTCAGCGGCAATGGCCCCTGAGGCCCTGCACCCAGGGAGGGATCCTACCCTCCCGGGGAAGTCAAAGCAACCTCCAAACAGCTGTTCTCTCATGTTTCCTCTGCAGGAGGGAGCTAGTGAGCCCAGGTCTGTCTGGAACGTTCTTGGATCCTGCGGGGAAATCATCCTGGGAGCCCACCTGGATACCAGTCGTAGGGGCTAAAATTCGCATTTTCCTTCCTTGGAGCCCTAACGCAGTACAGCCTAGCAACTGCTTGAAAATCCATCCTGTTGCTGTTTTCTTCCCTCTGACAGAGCGAGCTTTGCTCCCCATTTTGGGATTTCAGAAGCAAGGTGGTGGCCTGCAACTCCTTGCCTGGGGTCCATTGGAGGTGCAAGGTGCCCTCGACCAGGTGACCCCAGCATGACACCTGGCCCCCTCAGACACACTCCCGCAGCCTGCTTCCCCATGGGCAGGACTGCTCTCACCTAGGAATGTGTTTGCAAGGCCAGGAAACTGCAGGGAGACACAAGGCCCTGATTCTGGCATTGAGTCTGTTGGAACAGGCCTGCAGGTCTCCTGTCTAACAAGCCAAACACTTGCTGCAAGATACAGGCCTGAAAACACACTCTTGGGCTGCCTTTCCTTCCTCCAAGGAAGAGAGTTTTCTCAGCCTCCTGTGGGCTGAGAGCCACACAGGGCTGAAAAGCACTTGCTGGGAGATTCTTTTTCATTGGCCATGGCCCCTGAGGCCCTGTGCTCAGGGAGGGCTCCCTCCCTCCCAGGGAAAGTCAAAGGAAGCTCCAAACGGCTGTTCAATCATGTTTCTGAGAGAGTCCATTGCCAAGGCAGGTTTCTAAGAAGTTCAAGGGTCCCCAAGGAGAGAGGGGTCTAGAATTCTCAAGGAGGAAGAAAGGACAAACTGTTTTCCCCTCTACATTCCTTAGGATTATATAACAATCATGCATCCTTCTTGAGGACGGTCTCTGGAAAAAACCTTCTGGCTAATCCTGTTATCTTAAAATGTAAATTATGGGAGTAGGTCTAGTGAGTCTTTACAACCTCCAGACATTCTTTTGTTCGTTGTCATAACTTATTGGAGAGTATATAACTCCATTACCAACACTAGCAAGGGGGTACGGCTTTCTGCCCTTGTGATGTCTCTGTCAGAAGCTTTCTCTATCTCCTTTATCCTTTAATAAAACTCTATTGCACAAAAGCTCTGAGCAATCAAGCCTCGTCTTGGGCCCTGGATTGAATTCTTCTCCTCCATAAGCCAAGAATCCCAGCATCTTTTCGTGGTTCAGCAACAATATTTCATTTCCTCTGCAGGAGAGAGCTAGTGAGCTTAGGTCTGTCTGGAACATTCTTGGATCCTGTGGGGAAAATATCCTGTGCACACATCTGGATACTGGGCCTAGAGGCCAAAATTTGCATTTCTTTCCCGGGGAGCCCTAACGTGGTGTGACTTAGCAACTGCTTGAAAATCCATCCCATTGCTGTTTTCCTCCTTCTGACAGAGCTAGCTTTGTTCCC
>NW_017192864.1:0-10076 GCF_001704415.2 Capra hircus
GCCTGGAATGGAGAGGCTCCTGGATATTCCCGAGTTTCAGCAGGTGCTCTCGAGTTACGATGGGGACTTCAGGGACCCGCTCTGGCGGCCGCAGGAAACGCCAGTCATCATGCGTGTTGCTAGGGGGCCTCTCGTGATTCCTCTCCCGTCGATGCCGGGCCTAAAGACCTTGTGGGAGTCGGGGCTGGAAGCTGAGGATTCCTCTCCAGTGCTGACATGGATTTTGTGGTACTTCTCGAGTCTCCACAAGGGAGTCAAGCCTCGTCTCGAGTGGGGGCATGAGCGTGCCTTTTCCTCCATGCTGTAGCAGCAGTGTCACGCTTCCCATGCCTGGACCAAGGGATCTGTGGCTTTCCCTGGAGTCTTTCCACTAGGCTTTCCCACAGGGCTGTCCCACGTGTGACGGTGGTGTGAGTCGATCCTCGCATGAAGGCCAAGGCAGTGCAGGGAAAACAGGTTCCTGTGGAATGGACTGAGACATCTGGGTGAGTCTCGGAATGGTGGCACGACTTGCAGTTCCTCTCCCTTTCCTTTGTAGAGCGCCTCCTCTTGAGATGCGATGGGAATGCCGGAATTCTTTCCCGACCAATCAGGGAAAGGATCGCTCATCTCGAGCTACGAGCCGGAAACGGAGCTCCTCTGGATGTGGCCGACACTCGTGCTTCCTCTTGAGTGGAGACGGGTATGTCGGGGAACTTCTTGAGTTGCAGCATGACTGTGAAAGACTCTTTGGAAGTTCCAGAGGTCACGTGTGATTAGCCTCGAGACACCTCAGGGGAAACGGGCCTCATCTCGCCTGGAGGGGAGAACCGCCTGGATTTTACCGAGTTGCGGCAGTGCTCTCGACTTACGACGGGGACCTCAGGGACCCGCTCTGGTGACCTCAGGAAAGGCCAGTCCCATTCGAGTTGCTAGAGGGCCTGTCGCTATTCCACTCCCGTCGATGCCAGGGCCTAAGACCTTGTGTGGAGTCGGGGGCCGGAATCTGAGGATTCCTCTCCAAGGCTGACATGCATGTTGGGGTACTTCTGGAGTCTCCAAGGGGAGTCAGTCCTCGTCTCGAGTGGGGGCATGCACGTGCGCTTTCCTCCCGTGCTGTAGCAGCAGTGTCACGCTTCCCTTCGCGTGGATCAAGGGATCTGTGGCTTTCCTCTTTCCGGGAACGAGGCTTTCCCACAGGACCCTCCCACGTGCCACTGTGGTGTGAGTCGATCCTCGGCGTGAAAGTCGAAGCAGTGCAGGGAAAACAGGATCCTCTGGAATGGACTGAGATATCTGGGGGACTCTTGGAATGGTGGCACGACCATGAGTTCTTCTCGCCTTTCCTGTGCAGTGGGCCTCCTCTTGAGAAGCGTCGGAAACGTCGGGAATTCTATCCCGAGGAAGCAGGGAAGGATCCCTCATCTTTAGCTTGGAGGCGGAAACGGAGCTCCTCTGGATGTGGCCGGGACCCTCTGCTTCCTCTGGAGTGGAGACGGGTGTGTCGGGGAACTTCTTGAGTTGCAGCTAAGGTGTGAAGGACCTTTGGAAGTTCCAGAGGTTAGGTGTGATTAGCCTCGAGACGCCTCAGCGGAAATGGGCCTCATCTCGCCTGGAGGGGAGAACCTCCTGGATTTTCTCGAGTGTGGCAGGTGCTCTAGAATTACGACGGGGACCTCAGGGACCTCTCCGGTGTCCTGAGGAAAGGCCAGTCCCATGCGATTTGTTCGATGGCCTCTCGGGATTCCTCTCCCGTTGATGCCGGGGTCTGAGACCTTGTACGGAGTCGGTGCGGAACCTGAGGATTCCTCTCCAGTGCTGACATGGATCTTGGGGTACTACTGGAGTCTCCCGAGGGAGTCAGTCTTCGTCTCGAGTGGGAGCATGCACGTGCGATTTCCTCCCGAGCTGTAGCAGCAGTGTCACGCTTCCCTTCGCGTGAATCAAGGGATCTGTGGCTTTCCCTCGAGGCTTTCCCACGAGGCTTTCGCACAGGGCTGTCCCACGTACCACCGTGGTGTGAGTTGATCCTCGGCTTGAAAGTCGAGGCAGTGCAGGAAAACAGGATTTCCTGGAATTGACTGAGACATCTGGGGGACTCTGGGAATGGTGGCATGACAGGGAGTTCCTCTCGCCTTTCCTGTGGAGACCGACTCCCGAGAATTCTTTCGCGATCACGCTGGGAAAGGATCCCTCCTCTCGAGCTATGAGACGGAAACGGGGCTCCTCTGATGTGGGCGGGTTCTCGTGCCTCCTCTCGAGTGGAGACGGGTATGTCGGGGAACTTCTTGAGTTGCAGCAAGGGTGTGAAGGACCCTTTGGAAATTCCAGAGGTTAGGTGTGATTAGCCTCGAGACGCCCCAGCGAAATGGGCCCATCTCTCCTGGAAGGGACAACCACGTGGATTTTCTCGAGTTGCGGCAGGTGCTCTCGACCTATAACGGGGACCTCAGGGAACCACTCTGGTGGCCTGAGGAAATGCCAGTCCCATGCGAGTTGCACGGTGGCCTCTCAGGATTCCTCTCCCGTCGATGCCGGGGCCTAAGACCTTGTTTGGAGTCGGTGCCAGAACCAGAGGATTCCTCTCCAGTGCTGACATGGATCTTGGGTACTTCTGGAGTCTCCCCAGGGGAGTCAGTCCTCGTCACATGTGGGGCATGCACGTGCGCTTTCCTCCCGAGCTGTAGCAGCAGTGTCACGCTTCTTGGCGATTGATCAGGGTATCAGTGGCTTTCCCTGAAGGCTTTCCCTCTAGGCTTTCCACGAGGCTTTCCCACAGGGCTGTCCCACGTGCCACCGTGGTGTGAGTCTATCCTCGGCTTGAAAGTCGAGGCATTGCAGGGAAAACAAGTTTCCCTGGAATGGACTGAGACATCTGAGGGAATCTGGGAATGGTGGCACGACCCTGGAGTTCCTCTCGCCTTTCCTGTGGAGAGCGCCTACTCTTGAGATGCGACGGGAATGTCGGAAATTCTTTCCCAACCACACAGGGAAAGGATCCCTTCTTTCGAGCTATGAGGTGGAAACGGGGCTCCTTCTCATGTGGGAGGGACTCTCGTGCTTCCTCTCGAGTGGAGACGGGTATGTTGGGGAACTTCTTGAGTTGCTGCAAGGGTGTGAAGGACCCTTTGGCAGTTCTAGAGGTTAGGTGTGATTAGCCCCGAGATGCCTCAATGGAAATGGGCCTCATCTCACCTGGAGGGGAGAAACTCCTGGATTTTCTCGAGTTGCTCCAGGTGCTCTCGACTTACGATGGGACCTCAGGGACCCGCTCTGGTGGCCTCAGGAAATTCCAGTCCCCATGCGAGTTGCTCGGAGCCCTCTCCGGGTTCCTCTCCCGTCGATGCCGGGCCTCAGACCTTACGTAGAGTCGGTGCCGTAACCTGAGGATTCCTCTCCAGTGCTGACATGGATCTTGGTGTACTGCTGGAGTCTCCCCAGGGGAGTAGGTCCTCGTCTCGGTTGAGGGCATGCACGTGCGCTTTCCTCCCCAGCTGTAGCAGCAGTGTCGCGCTTCCCTTCGAGTGGATCAAGGTATCTGTGGCTTTCCCTCGAGGCTTTCCCACGAGGCTTTCCCACGAGGCTTTGCCACAGGGCTGTCCCACGTGCCACAGTGGTGTGAGTCGATCCTCGGCTTGAAAGTCGAGTCAGTGCGGGGAAACAGGTTTCCCTGGAATGGACTGAGACATCTGGGGGACTCTGAGAATGGTGGCATGTCCCTGGAGTTCCTCTCGCCTTTCCTGTGGAGAGCGCCTCCTCTTGAGATGCGACGGGAACGCCGGGAATTCTTTCCCGACCTCGCAGGGAAAGGATCCCTCCTCTCGAGCTATGAGGCGGAAACGGGGCTCCTCTGGATGTGGGCGGAACTATCGTGCTTCCTCTTAAGTGGAGACGGGTATGTCGGGGAACTTCTTGATTTGCAGCAAGGGTGTGAAGGACCTTTGGAAGTTCCAGAGTTTAAGTGTGCTTAGCCTTGAGATGTGTCAGCGGAAATAGGCTTCATTTTGCCTGGAGGGGAGAACATCCTTGATTTTCTCCAGTTGTGGCAGGTGCTCTCGACTTACAAGAGGGACCGCAGGGACCCGCTCTGGTGGCCTCAGGAAAGGCCAGTCAAGATCCAAGACAGCACTGGAGAGGGAGAGACATCACGAGAGGCTCCCGAGCAACTCCCATGGGGATTGGCCTTTCCTGAGGCCACCAAAGCGGGTCCCTGAGGTCCCAGTCGTATGTCGAGAGCACCTGGCGCAACTCGAGAAAATCCAGGAGGTTCTCCCCTCCAGGAGAGATGAGACCCATTTGCGCTGAGGCATCTCGAGGCTAATCACACCTAACCTCTGGAACTTCCAAAGGGCCTTTCACACCATTGCTGCAACTCAAGAAGTTCCCCGACATACCCGTTTCCACTCGAAAGGAAGCACGAGAGTCCCGCCCACAACCAGAAGAGCCCCGTTTCAGCCTCATAGCTCGAGAGGAGGGATCCTTTCCCTTCGTGGTCGGGAAAGAATTTCCGGCGTTCCTGTCGCATCTCAAGAGAGGCGCTCTCCCAGGAAAGGCGAGAGGAACTCAGGGTCGTGCCACCATTCCAGAGCCCCCAGATGTCTCAGTCGATTCCAGGGAAACCTGTTTTCCCGCAATGCCTCGACTTTCAAGCCGAGGATCGACTCAGACCTCGGTGGCACGTGGGACAGCCCTGTGAAAAGCCTAGTGGGAAAGCCTCGTGGGAAAGCCTACAAGAAAGCCACAGATCCCTGGATCCACGCAAAGGGAAGCGTGACACTGCTGCTAAGCTCGGGAGGAAAGCGCACGTGCATGCCCCCACTCGAGACGAGGACTGACTCCCTGGGGAGATTCCAGAAGTACCCCAAGATCCATGTCAGCACTGGAGAGGAATCCTCAGGTTCTGGCACCGAATCCACAAAGGTCTTAGGCCCGGCATCGACGGGAGAGGAATACCGAGAGGCCCCCGAGCAACTCCATGGGGACTGGCCTTTCCTGAGGCCACCGAGCGGGTCCCTGAGGTACCCGTCGTAAGTCCGAGAGCACCTGCCGCAACTCGAGAAAATCCAGGAGGTTCTCCCCTCCAGGCGAGATGAGGCCCATTTCCGCTGAGGTGTCTCGAGTCTTATCACACCTAACCTCTGGAACTTCCAAAGGGTCCTTCACACACCTTGCTGCAATTCAAGAAGATCCCCGACATACCAGTCTCCACTTGAGAGGAAGCACGAGAGTCCCGCCCACACCCAGAGGAGCCCCGTTTCCGCCTCCTAGCTCGAGAGGAGGGATCCTTTCCCTGCGTGGTCGGGAAAGAATTCCCGGCATTTCCGTCACATCTCAAGGGGAGGTGCTCTCCACAGGAAAGGCGAGAGGAACTCCAGGGTGGTGCCACCATTCCCAGAGTCCCCCAGATGTCTCAGTCCATTCCAGGGAAACCTGTTTTCCCTACACTGCCTCGACTTTCAATCCGAGGAACGACTCACACCACGGTGGCACGTGGGACAGCCCTGTGGGAAATATCATGAAAAAGCATCGTGGAAAGCCTCCAGATAAAGCCACAGATCCCTGGATCCTCGCGAAGGGAAGCGTGACACTGCTGCTACAGCTCTGGAGGAAAGTGCACATGCATGCCCTCACTAGAGATGAGGACTGACTCACCTGGGAGACTCCAGAAGTACCCCAAGAACCATGTAAGCACTGAGAGAGTTATTCTCAGGTTCCCGGCACCGACTCCACGCGAGGTATAAGGCCCGGCATCGACGGGAGAGGAATTCCGTGATGCCCCAACAACTCGCATGGGGACTGGCCTTTCCTGAGGAAACCAGAACGGGTCCCTGAGGTCCCCATCGTAAGTCGAGAGCACCTGCCGCAACTCGAGAAAATCCAGGAGGTTCTCCCCTCCAGGCGAGATGAGGCCCATTTCCGCTGAGGCGCCTCGAGGCTAATCACACCTAACCTCTGGAACTTCAAAAGGATCCTTCACACCCTTGCTGCAACTCAAGAAGTTCCCCGACATACCCGTCTCCACTCGAGAGGAAGCACGAGAGTCCCGCCCACATCCAGAGGAGCCCTGTTTCCGCTTCCTAGCTCGAGAGAGGGACCATTTCCCTGCGTGGTCGGGAAAGAAATCCGGGCGTTCCGGGCGAGAAAGGAGGGCAAAGGAAAGGAGAGGTCGCATCTCAAGAGGAGGCGCTCTCCACAGGAAAGGCGAGAGGAACTCCAGGGTCGTGCCACATTCCCAGAGTCCACCAGATGTCTCAGTCCATTCCAGGGATAACTGTTTTCCCTGCACTGCCGCGACTTTCACGCCGAGGATCGACTCACACCACGGTGGCACGTGGACAGCCCTGTGGGAAAGCCTCGTGGGAAAGCCTCGAGGGAAAGGCCCTGATCCCTTGATCCTCGCGAAGGGAATCGCGACACTGCTGCTTCAGCTCGGAGGAAATCGCACGTGCATGCCCCACTCGAGACGAGCACTGACGTCCCTGGGAGACTCCAGAAGTACCCCAAGATCCATGTCAGCACTGGAGAGGAATCCTCAGGTTCCGGCACCCACTCCACACAAGATCTTAGGCCCCTGCATTGACGGGAGAGGAATCCCGAGAGGCCCCGAGCAACTCGCATGGGGACTGGCCTATCCTGAGGCCACCAGAGCGGGTCCCTGAGGTCCCCGTCGTAAGTCGAGAGCTCCTGCCGCAACTCGATAAAATCCAGGAGGTTCTCCCCTCCAGGCGAGATGAGGCCCATTTCCGCTGAGGCGTCGCGAGGCTAATCAAACCTAATCTCTGGAACTTCCAAAGGGTCCTTCACACCCATGCTGCAACTCAAGAAGTTCCCCGACATACCCGTCTCCACTCGAGAGGAAGCAGGAGAGTCCCGCCCACATCCAGAGGAGCCCCCTTTCCGCCTCCTAGCTCGAGAGGAGGGATCCTTTCCATGCGTAGTGGGGAAAGAATTCCCGGCGTTCCCGTCGCATTTCAAGAGGAGGCACTCTCCACAGGAAAGGCGAGAGGAACCCCAGTGGCGTGCCACCATTTCCAGAGTCCCCCAGATGTCTCAGTCCATTTCAGGGAAACCTGTTTTCCCTGCACTGCCTCGACTTTCAAGCCAAGGATCGACACACACCACGGTGGCACGTTTGGACAGCACTGTGGGTAAGCCTCGTGGGAAAGCCTCGCGGGAAAGCCTCGAGAGAAAGCCACAGATCCCTTGTTCCACTCGTCGGGAAGCGTGACAGTGCTGCTACAGCTCGGAAGGAAAGCGCACGTGCATGCCCCCTCTCGAGACGAGGACTGACTCCCCTGGGGAGACTCCAGAAGTACCCCAAGATCCATGTCAGCACTACAGAGGAATCCTCAGGTTCCAGCACCGAATCCACACAAGTTCTTAGGCCCCAGCATAGACTGGAGAGGAATCCCGAGAGGCCCCGAGCAATTCGCGTGGGGACTGGCCTTTCCTGAGGCCACCAGAGCGGGTCCCTGAGTTCCCCGTCGAAAGTCGAGAGCACCTGCCGCAACTCGAGAAAATCCAGGCGGTTCTCCCCTCCTGGCAACATGAGGACCATTTCCACAGAGGCATCTCGAGGCTAATCACACCTAACCTCTGGAACTTCCAAATGGTCCTTTACACCCTTGCTGCAAATCCAGAATTTCCCCGACATAGCCGTCTCCACTCGAGAGGAAGCACGAGAGTCCCGCCCACATACAGAGGAGCACCGTTTCCGCCTCCTAGCTCGAGAGGAGGGATCCTTTCCCTCCGTGGTCGGGAAAGAATTCCCGGCGTTCCCGTCGCATCTCAAGAGGAGGCGCTCTCCACAGGAAAGTCTAGAGGAAGTCCAGGGTCGTGCCACCATTCCCAGATTCGCCAGATGTCTCAGTCCATTCCAGGGAAACCTGGTTTCCTTGCACTGCGTTGACTTTCAAGCCATCGATCGACTCACACAACGGTGGCACGTGGGATAGCCCTGTGGGAAAGCCTTGTGGGAAAGCCACAGATCCCTTGATCCAGGCGAAGGGAAGCATGACACTGCTGCCACAGCTCCGGAGGTAAGGGCACGTGCATGCGCCCACTCAAACGAGGACTGACTCCCCTGGGGAGACTCCAGAAGTACCCCAAGATCCATGTCAGCACTGCAGAGGAATCCTCAGGTTCCGGCACCGAGTCCACACAAGGTCTTAGGCCCCGGCATCGATGGTAGAGGAATCCCGAGAGGCCCCGAGCAACTCGCATGTGGACTGGCCTTTCCTGAGGCCACCAGAGCGGGTCCCTGAGGTCCCCGTCGTAAGTCGAGAGCACCTGCCGCAACTCGAGAAAATCCAGGAGGTTCTCCCCTCCAGGCGAGATGAAGCCCATTTCCGCTGAAGCGTCTGGAGGCTAATCACACCTAACCTCTGGACTTCCAAAGGGTCCTTCACACCCTTGCTGCCACTCAAGAAGTTTCCCGACATACCCGTCTCCTCTCGATAGGAAGCACGAGGGTCCCGCCCACATCCAGAGGAGCCCCTTTCCGCCTCGTAGCTCGAGATGTGGGATCCTTTCCCTGCTTCGTCGGAAAGAATTCCCGGCGTTCCCGTCGCATCTCAAGTGGAGGCGCTCTCCACAGGAAATGCGAGAGGATCTCCAGAGTCGTGCCACCATTCCAAGAGTCCCCTAGATGTCTCAGTCCATTCCAGAGGAACCTGTTTTCCCTGCACTGCCTCGACTTTCACGCCGAGGTTCGACTCACACCTCGGCGGCATGTGGGACAGCCCTCTGGGATAGCCTCGTGGTAAAGCCTGGAGGAAAAGCCACAGATCACTTGATCCACGCGACCGGAAGCGTGACACTTCTGCTACAGCTCGGGAGGAAAGCGCACGTGCATGCCCCCATTCGAGACGAAGACTGACTTCCCTGGGGGTCTCCAGAAGTACCCCAAGATCCATGTCAGCACTGTAGAGGAATCCTCAGGTTCCTGCCCCAACTCCTCACAAGGTCTTTTTTTTTTTTCTTTCCTTTTTACTCTTTTCTTTGCATTTATTTAAACACAGTTCTCAAAACTTTTGAGTGAAATTGGGCCTCCTTTGGTAAGCAAAAGAACCTGAAAGTAGTATTTAAAAAATGAACAGGCAAAGTCTTCAGATCATCCACAACACAGGTGTAGTGTTCCCTTCTTTTTTCTCAAAACTCTGAAGCACCCAGTTTTTCCATATAGTCTTAAAAGCTAGAAGAACAAGAGTACATTTGTGGTGGAATATTATTTTCCTTGCTGATTACTAATTGAAATACCATTATCCCCTTCTAAGAGCTTTAAGAAATAGCCTTTTTAAGGCATACATTGTGCAACTCATCTTATTCCCTGCTATGTATAATACAGATTACATAAAGGCTGACAAAGTCACATTTATATAAGCATTAAGCATTTTGCTGTATTGAAAGATCTTTAGTTTTTAACACTAGCAGTATAGAGTTACAGAGCGTAATTTTTATCACTTAACTGCAGGTATATTAAGTATGGTATGTTTCATGGACTCGAGGAAAACGGGCATTTTTTTCTTTAATTTACTACTGACAATCTAATCAGAACAGTTCTCCTAAGCATTGATATGTTAGAAAGAAAAGTAAAAACCAAACGTTATTGTTGCTTTTTGCCATTTGGTAGCATTTTACAACACAGGCTTCAATCTTCAGAATACCCTGTATTCAGTAGAAAAACCATTTAAATGAAGTTCTGTACAATAAAACTTCTCAGCAGTCAAAATTTTAGACTGTAAAAAAATACATGTAAAACATACTTTTCTGAAAACACTTAACTTTGAACAAAGCACCGAACTACACAAATGCAGAATGAAAACAGCATTTCAACTCCACCAAAAGTAGTCATCATAAAAGGTGTAAAAGTCACTAACTTCACCAGGCACTGTTCACTTTTTTAAACAGGGAGACAATAAAAAATATTGTCCACAAACAATATCCCAACTCTAGGGCAGGTTTCAGAAGTCTTCATCTTCATGCTTTAATAGCGACGAGGTGAGTATGATCGAGATCTGGAACGTGATCTGTATCCTCCACGACTATAGTAGGAGAAGGTGACCGTCTTCTGTATTTTCTGATCCCTGTCTTGAGCA
>NW_017192865.1:0-10076 GCF_001704415.2 Capra hircus
TCAGGCGGGGGCGCAGGGCTCCTCCAGCAGGTCTTGCCTCAGGGGCTGCTTCCCCTGAGTTGGGGCTGTGGGCAGGAAACCAGACACGCAGGATCAGGCCCCAACCACCTGCACATGTCTCTGCTGGGAGGAGAGTGCTAGGAACCTACGTCTGTCATACACTTTCTGGCACCCAAGGAATCAGCCTCCGTGTGTGCGGGGCTGAAAACCCCAGCCAGGGGCCCTGGGAGCCTGGTGCTCTCGGTGCGGCGCTGATTCTAGGCGGCTAGAAACCGCTGGAGGAGCCCTGCAGTTGCCCTTCCCTTCCTCTGACAGAGCTCTCACTGCTGAAGCCCTTGGCAGTGTGCAACCACCACCCCCTAAGCCCTCCCCAACGACGCCTGGCACCTATGTGCAAAGGCAAGGCAGGATTGGAGCTGAGGCAAGGAAGGCACCAGTGGCGTCTCCCAGGCTCGCTCAGACAGCTCCTTCCTGGGGAGGGAGCCTAAAAGCAAGGCAAGTCTGGGCAAGGCGAGCCCCCGAGCAGCCTCGCGCCAGAAACTCTGCCAGATCGGGGCTCTGAGCAGAGCTAGAGCTCTGCCGTACTGGAGGCCCACTTAGCTCCGTGCAAGCAGGGCTTTCCTCTTGACTGGGCTCGGCTGCCTCCTCTTCTCCCGAGGAGGCTCGCTACACTGCTGGCTGTGCTCTCGCCTATCAGGCGGGGCGCGCAGGGCTCCTCCAGCAGGTCTTGCCTCAGGGGCTGCTTCCCCTGAGTTGAGGCTGTGGGCGGAACCCAGACACGCAGGATAAGGCCCCAACCACCTGCACATGTCTCTGCTGGGGAGGAGAGTGCTAGGGAACCTACGTCTCTCACACACTTTCTAGGCACCCACGGAGTCAGCCTCTGGGAGTGTGGGGATGCAAAACCCAGCCAGGGGCCCTTGAACCTGGTGCTCTCCGTGCGGAGCTTTGTCTGGGCGGCCAAGGAACCGCTGAAGGAGCCCTGCTGTTGCCCTTCGCTTCCCTCTGACAGAGCTTTCACTGCTGGAGCCCTTGGCAGTGTGCAACCCACCAGCCCTAAGCCTCCTCAAGGACGCTTGGGACCTAAGTGCAAAGGCAAGGCAGGGTAGAGCTGAAGCCAGGAAGGTGCCAGTGGCGTTTCCGAGCCTCACACAGCCTGCTCCTTCCTGGGAGGAGCCTTAAAGCAAGGCAAGTCTGCGCAAGGCTCGCCTATGGCAGAGCATCTTGGTGCCAGGAACTCTGCCAGATCGGGCCTCTGAACAGAGCTAGAGATCTGCCGTACTGGAGTCGCACTTAGCTTCGTGTAAGCAGGGATTTCAGCCTGTCGCGTACTTGCTGCCTCCTCTTCCCCGAGGAGGCTCGCTTCCCTGCTGGCTGTGCACTCGCCTATCAGGCGGGGGCGCACGGCTCCTCCAGCAGGTCTTGCCTCAGGGCTGCTTCCCTGAGTTGGGCTGTGGGCAGGAACCCAGACACGCAGGATCAGGCCCCAAACACCTGCACATGTCTCTGCTGGGGAGGAGAGTACTAGGGAACCTACGTCTGTCATACACTTTCTGGGCACCCAAGGAATCAGCCTCCGTGTGTGCGGGGCTGAAAACCCCAGCCAGGGACCTGGGAGCCTGGTGCTCTCCGTGTGGCGCTGAATCTGGGCGGCCAAGCAACCGCTGGAGGAGCCCTGCAGTTGCCGTTCCCTTCCTCTGACAGAGCTCTCACTGCTGAAGCCCTTGGCAGTGTGCAACCCACCACCCCTAAGCCCTCCCAACCACGCCTGGCACCTCTGTGCAAAGGCAAGGCAGGATTGGAGCTGAGGCAAGGAAGGCACCAGTGGCCTCTCCCAGGCTCGCTCAGACAGCTCCTTCCTGGGGAGGGAGCCTAAAAGCAAGGCAAGTCTGGGCAAGGCGAGCCCCGGCCAAGCAGCCTCGCGCCAGAAACTCTGCCAGATCAGGGCTCTGAGCAGAGCTAGAGCTCTGCCGTACTGGAGGCCCACTTAGCTCCGTGCAAGCAGGGCTTTCCTCTTGACTGGGCTCGGCTGCCTCCTCTTCTCCGAGGAGGCTCGCTACACTGCTGGCTGTGCTCTCGCCTATCAGGCGGGCGCGCAGGGCTCCTCCAGCAGGTCTTGCCTCAGGGCTGCTTCCCCTGAGTTGAGGCTGTGGGCAGGAACCCAGACACGCAGGATAAGGCCCCAACCACCTGCACATGTCTCTGCTGGGGAGGAGAGTGCTAGGGAACCTACGTCTCTCACACACTTTCTAGGCACCCACGGAGTCAGCCTCTGGAGTGTGGGGATGCAAAACCAGCCAGGGGCCCTTGGAACCTGGTGCTCTCCGTGCGGAGCTTTGTCTGGGCGGCCAAGGAACCGCTGAAGGAGCCCTGCTGTTGCCCTTCGCTTCCCTCTGACAGAGCTTTCACTGCTGGAGCCCTTGGCAGTGTGCAACCCACCAGCCCCTAAGCCCTCCTCAAGGACGCTTGGGACCTAAGTGCAAAGGCAAGGCAGGGGTAGAGCTGAAGCCAGGAAGGCGCCAGTGGCGTTTCCGAGCCTCACACAGCCTGCTCCTTCCTGGGGAGGGAGCCTTAAAGCAAGGCAAGTCTGCGCAAGGCTCGCCTATGGCAGAGCATCTTGGTGCCAGGAACTCTGCCAGATCGGGCCTCTGAACAGAGCTAGAGATCTGCCGTACTGGAGTCGCACTTAGCTTCGTGGAAGCAGGGATTTCAGCTTGACGGGGACTTGCTGCCTCCTCTTCCCCGAGGAGGCTCGCTTCCCTGCTGGCTGTGCACTCGCCTATCAGGCGGGGGCGCAGGGCTCCTCCAGCAGGTCTTGCCTCAGGGGCTGCTTCCCTGAGTTGGGGCTGTGGGCAGGAACCCAGACACGCAGGATCAGGCCCCAAACACCTGCACATGTCTCTGCTGGGGAGGAGAGTGCTAGGGAACCTACGTCTGTCATACACTTTCTGGGCACCCAAGGAATCAGCCTCCGTGTGTGCGGGGCTGAAAACCCCAGCCAGGGGCCTGGGAGCCTGGTGCTCTCCGTGTGGCGCTGAATCTGGGGGCCAAGCAACCGCTGGAGGAGCCCTGCAGTTGCCCTTCCCTTCCCTCTGACAGAATTCTCACTGCTGGAGCCCTTGGCAGTGTGCAACCCACCAGCCCCTAAGCTCTCCTTAAGGAGGACTGGGACCTAAGTGCAAAGGCAAGGCAGGATTGGAGCTGAGGCAAGAAAGGCGCCAGTGGCGACTCCCAGGCTCGCTGCCTGCTCCTTCCTGGAGAGGCAGCCTAAAAGCAAGGCAAGTCTGGGCAAGGCTAGCCCCCGGCAGAGCAGCCTCGCGCCAGGAACTCTGCCAGATCGGGGCTCTGAGCAGAGCTAGAGCTCTGCCGTACTGGAGGCGCACTTAGCTCCGTGCAAGCAGGGCTTTCAACTTGACGGGGGCTGGGCTGCCTCCTCTTCCCCCGAGGAGGCTCGCTTCCCTGCTGGCTGTGCACTCGCCTATCAGGCGGGGGCGCAGGCTCCTCCAGCAGGTCTTGCCTCAGGGGCTGCTTCCCCTGAGTTGGGGCTGTGGGCAGGAACCCAGACACGCAGGATCAGGCCCCAACCACCTGCACATGTCTCTGCTGGGGAGGAGAGTGCTAGGGAACCTACGTCTGTCATACACTTTCTGGGCACCCAAGGAATCAGCCTCCGTGTGTGCGGGGCTGAAAACCCCAGCCAGGGCCCTGGGAGCCTGGTGCTCTCGGTGCGGCGCTGATTCTAGGCGGCCTAGAAACCGCTGGAGGAGCCCTGCAGTTGCCCTTCCCTTCCCTCTGACAGAGCTCTCACTGCTGAAGCCCTTGGCAGTGTGCAACCCACCACCCCCTAAGCCCTCCCCAACGACGCCTGGCACCTATGTGCAAAGGCAAGGCAGGATTGGAGCTGAGGCAAGGAAGGCACCAGTGGCGTCTCCCAGGCTCGCTCAGACAGCTCCTTCCTGGGGAGGGAGCCTAAAAGCAAGGCAAGTCTGGGCAAGGCGAGCCCCGGCCGAGCAGCCTCGCGCCAGAAACTCTGCCAGATCGGGGCTCTGAGCAGAGCTAGAGCTCTGCCGTACTGGAGGCCCACTTAGCTCCGTGCAAGCAGGGCTTTCCTCTTGACTGGGCTCGGCTGCCTCCTCTTCTCCCGAGGAGGCTCGCTACACTGCTGGCTGTGCTCTCGCCTATCAGGCGGGCGCGCAGGGCTCCTCCAGCAGGTCTTGCCTCAGGGGCTGCTTCCCCTGAGTTGAGGCTGTGGGCGGGAACCCAGACACGCAGGATAAGGCCCCAACCACCTGCACATGTCTCTGCTGGGGAGGAGAGTGCTAGGGAACCTACGTCTCTCACACACTTTCTAGGCACCCACGGAGTCAGCCTCTGGGAGTGTGGGGATGCAAAAACCCAGCCAGGGCCCTTGGAACCTGGTGCTCTCCGTGCGGAGCTTTGTCTGGGCGGCCAAGGAACCGCTGAAAGGCCCCTGCTGTTGCCCTTCGCTTCCCTCTGACAGAGCTTTCACTGCTGGAGCCCTTGGCAGTGTGCAACCCACCAGCCCCTAAGCCCTCCTCAAGGACGCTTGGGACCTAAGTGCAAAGGCAAGGCAGGGGTAGAGCTGAAGCCAGGAAGGCGCCAGTGGCGTTTCCGAGCCTCACACAGCCTGCTCCTTCCTGGGGAGGAGCCTTAAAGCAAGGCAAGTCTGCGCAAGGCTCGCCTATGGCAGAGCATCTTGGTGCCAGGAACTCTGCCAGATCGGGCCTCTGAACAGAGCTAGAGATCTGCCGTACTGGAGTCGCACTTAGCTTCGTGTAAGCAGGGATTTCAGCTTGACGGGGACTTGCTGCCTCCTCTTCCCCCGAGGAGGCTCGCTTCCCTGCTGGCTGTGCACTCGCCTATCAGGCGGGGCGCAGGGCTCCTCCAGCAGGTCTTGCCTCAGGGGCTGCTTCCCCTGAGTTGGGGCTGTGGGCAGGAACCCAGACACGCAGGATCAGGCCCCAAACACCTGCACATGTCTCTGCTGGGAGGAGAGTGCTAGGGAACCTACGTCTGTCATACACTTTCTGGGCACCCAAGGAATCAGCCTCCGTGTGTGCGGGGCTGAAAACCCCAGCCAGGGGCCCTGGGAGCCTGGTGCTCTCGTGCGGCGCTGTCTGGGCGGCCAAGCAACCGCTGGAGGAGCCCTGCAGTTGCCCTTCCCTTCCCTCTGACAGAATTCTCACTGCTGGAGCCCTTGGCAGTGTGCAACCCACCAGCCCCTAAGCCTCCTTAAGGAGGACTGGGACCTAAGTGCAAAGGCAAGGCAGGATTGGAGCTGAGGCAAGAAGGCGCCAGTGGCGACTCCCAGGCTCCTGCTGCCTGCTCCTTCCTGGGAGGAGCCTAAAAGCAAGGCAAGTCTGGGCAAGGCTAGCCCCCCGCAGAGCAGCCTCGCGCCAGGAACTCTGCCAGATCGGGGCTCTGAGCAGAGCTAGAGCTCTGCCGTACTGGAGGCGCACTTAGCTCCGTGCAAGCAGGGCTTTCCTGGGCTCGGCTGCCTCCTCTTCTCCCGAGGAGGCTCGCTACCCTGCTGGCTGTGCTCTCGCCTATCAGGCGGGCGCGCAGGGCTCCTCCAGCAGGTCTTGCCTCAGGGGCTGCTTCCCCTGAGTTGGGGCTGTGGGCGGGAACCCAGACACGCAGGATAAGGCCCCAACCACCTGCACATGTCTCTGCTGGGGAGGAGAGTGCTAGGGAACCTACGTCTCTCACACACTTTCTAGGCACCCACGGAGTCAGCCTCTGGGAGTGTGGGGATGCAAAACCCAGCCAGGGGCCCTTGGAACCTGGTGCTCTCCGTGCGGAGCTTTGTCTGGGCGGCCAAGGAACCGCTGAAGGAGCCCTGCTGTTGCCCTTCGCTTCCCTCTGACAGAGCTTTCACTGCTGGAGCCCTTGGCAGTGTGCAACCCACCAGCCCCTAAGCCCTCCTCAAGGACGCTTGGGACCTAAGTGCAAAGGCAAGGCAGGGGTAGAGCTGAAGCCAGGAAGGCGCCAGTGGCGTTTCCGAGCCTCACACAGCCTGCTCCTTCCTGGGAGGGAGCCTTAAAGCAAGGCAAGTCTGCGCAAGGCTCGCCTATGGCAGAGCATCTTGGTGCCAGGAACTCTGCCAGATCGGGCCTCTGAACAGAGCTAGAGATCTGCCGTACTGGAGTCGCACTTAGCTTCGTGTAAGCAGGGATTTCAGCTTGACGGGACTTGCTGCCTCCTCTTCCCCCGAGGAGGCTCGCTTCCCTGCTGGCTGTGCACTCGCCTATCAGGCGGGGGCGCAGGGCTCCTCCAGCAGGTCTTGCCTCAGGGGCTGCTTCCCCTGAGTTGGGGCTGTGGGCAGGAACCCAGACACGCAGGATCAGGCCCCAAACACCTGCACATGTCTCTGCTGGGAGGAGAGTGCTAGGGAACCTACGTCTGTCATACACTTTCTGGGCACCCAAGGAATCAGCCTCCGTGTGTGCGGGGCTGAAAACCCCAGCCAGGGGACCTGGGAGCCTGGTGCTCTCCGTGTGGCGCTGAATCTGGGCGGCCAAGCAACCGCTGGAGGAGCCCTGCAGTTGCCCTTCCCTTCCCTCTGACAGAATTCTCACTGCTGGAGCCCTTGGCAGTGTGCAACCCACCAGCCCCTAAGCTCTCCTTAAGGAGGACTGGGACCTAAGTGCAAAGGCAAGGCAGGATTGGAGCTGAGGCAAGAAAGGCGCCAGTGGCGACTCCCAGGCTCCTGCTGCCTGCTCCTTCCTGGAGAGGCAGCCTAAAAGCAAGGCAAGTCTGGGCAAGGCTAGCCCCGGCAGAGCAGCCTCGCGCCAGGAACTCTGCCAGATCGGGGCTCTGAGCAGAGCTAGAGCTCTGCCGTACTGGAGGCGCACTTAGCTCCGTGCAAGCAGGGCTTTCAACTTGACGGGGCTGGGCTGCCTCCTCTTCCCCCGAGGAGGCTCGCTTCCCTGCTGGCTGTGCACTCGCCTATCAGGCGGGGCGCAGGGCTCCTCCAGCAGGTCTTGCCTCAGGGGCTGCTTCCCCTGAGTTGGGGCTGTGGGCAGGAACCCAGACACGCAGGATCAGGCCCCAAACACCTGCACATGTCTCTGCTGGGGAGGAGAGTGCTAGGGAACCTACGTCTGTCATACACTTTCTGGGCACCCAAGGAATCAGCCTCCGTGTGTGCGGGGCTGAAAACCCCAGCCAGGGGCCCTGGGAGCCTGGTGCTCTCGTGCGGCGCTGATTCTAGGCGGCCTAGAAACCGCTGGAGGAGCCCTGCAGTTGCCCTTCCCTTCCCTCTGACAGAGCTCTCACTGCTGAAGCCCTTGGCAGTGTGCAACCCACCACCCCCTAAGCCCTCCCCAACGACGCCTGGCACCTATGTGCAAAGGCAAGGCAGGATTGGAGCTGAGGCAAGGAAGGCACCAGTGGCGTCTCCCAGGCTCGCTCAGACAGCTCCTTCCTGGGGAGGGAGCCTAAAAGCAAGGCAAGTCTGGGCAAGGCGAGCCCCGGCCGAGCAGCCTCGCGCCAGAAACTCTGCCAGATCGGGGCTCTGAGCAGAGCTAGAGCTCTGCCGTACTGGAGGCCCACTTAGCTCCGTGCAAGCAGGGCTTTCCTCTTGACTGGGCTCGGCTGCCTCCTCTTCTCCCGAGGAGGCTCGCTACACTGCTGGCTGTGCTCTCGCCTATCAGGCGGGGCGCGCAGGGCTCCTCCAGCAGGTCTTGCCTCAGGGGCTGCTTCCCCTGAGTTGAGGCTGTGGGCGGGAACCCAGACACGCAGGATAAGGCCCCAACCACCTGCACATGTCTCTGCTGGGGAGGAGAGTGCTAGGGAACCTACGTCTCTCACACACTTTCTAGGCACCCACGGAGTCAGCCTCTGGGAGTGTGGGGATGCAAAACCCAGCCAGGGGCCCTTGGAACCTGGTGCTCTCCGTGCGGAGCTTTGTCTGGGCGGCCAAGGAACCGCTGAAGGAGCCCTGCTGTTGCCCTTCGCTTCCCTCTGACAGAGCTTTCACTGCTGGAGCCCTTGGCAGTGTGCAACCCACCAGCCCCTAAGCCCTCCTCAAGGACGCTTGGGACCTAAGTGCAAAGGCAAGGCAGGGGTAGAGCTGAAGCCAGGAAGGCGCCAGTGGCGTTTCCGAGCCTCACACAGCCTGCTCCTTCCTGGGGAGGGAGCCTTAAAGCAAGGCAAGTCTGCGCAAGGCTCGCCTATGGCAGAGCATCTTGGTGCCAGGAACTCTGCCAGATCGGGCCTCTGAACAGAGCTAGAGATCTGCCGTACTGGAGTCGCACTTAGCTTCGTGTAAGCAGGGATTTCAGCTTGACGGGGACTTGCTGCCTCCTCTTCCCCCGAGGAGGCTCGCTTCCCTGCTGGCTGTGCACTCGCCTATCAGGCGGGGGCGCAGGGCTCCTCCAGCAGGTCTTGCCTCAGGGCTGCTTCCCCTGAGTTGGGGCTGTGGGCAGGAACCCAGACACGCAGGATCAGGCCCCAAACACCTGCACATGTCTCTGCTGGGGAGGAGAGTGCTAGGGAACCTACGTCTGTCATACACTTTCTGGGCACCCAAGGAATCAGCCTCCGTGTGTGCGGGCTGAAAACCCCAGCCAGGGGCCCTGGGAGCCTGGTGCTCTCCGTGTGGCGCTGAATCTGGGCGGCCAAGCAACCGCTGGAGGAGCCCTGCAGTTGCCCTTCCCTTCCCTCTGACAGATTCTCACTGCTGGAGCCCTTGGCAGTGTGCAAACCACCAGCCCTAAGCCTCTCCTTAAGGAGGACTGGGACCTAAGTGCAAAGGCAAGGCAGGATTGGAGCTGAGGCAAGAAAGGCCGCCAGTGGCGACTCCCAGGCTCCTGCTGCCTGCTCCTTCCTGGAGAGGCAGCCTAAAAGCAAGGCAAGTCTGGGCAAGGCTAGCCCCCGGCAGAGCAGCCTCGCGCCAGGAACTCTGCCAGATCGGGGCTCTGAGCAGAGCTAGAGCTCTGCCGTACTGGAGGCACTTAGCTCCGTGCAAGCAGGGCTTTCAACTTGACGGGGCTGGGCTGCCTCCTCTTCCCCCGAGGAGGCTCGCTTCCCTGCTGGCTGTGCACTCGCCTATCAGGGGGGCGCAGGGCTCCTCCAGCAGGTCTTGCCTCAGGGGCTGCTTCCCCTGAGTTGGGGCTGTGGGCAGGAACCCAGACACGCAGGATCAGGCCCCAAACACCTGCACATGTCTCTGCTGGGGAGGAGAGTGCTAGGGAACCTACGTCTGTCATACACTTTCTGGGCACCCAAGGAATCAGCCTCCGTGTGTGCGGGGCTGAAAACCCCAGCCAGGGGCCCTGGGAGCCTGGTGCTCTCGTGTGGCGCTGAATCTGGGCGGCCCAAGCAACCGCTGGAGGAGCCCTGCAGTTGCCCTTCCCTTCCCTCTGACAGAATTCTCACTGCTGGAGCCCTTGGCAGTGTGCAACCCACCAGCCCCTAAGCTCTCCTTAAGGAGGACTGGGACCTAAGTGCAAAGGCAAGGCAGGATTGGAGCTGAGGCAAGAAAGGCGCCAGTGGCGACTCCCAGGCTCCTGCTGCCTGCTCCTTCCTGGAGAGGCAGCCTAAAAGCAAGGCAAGTCTGGGCAAGGCTAGCCCCGGCAGAGCAGCCTCGCGCCAGGAACTCTGCCAGATCGGGGCTCTGAGCAGAGCTAGAGCTCTGCCGTACTGGAGGCGCACTTAGCTCCGTGCAAGCAGGGCTTTCAACTTGACGGGGCTGGGCTGCCTCCTCTTCCCCGAGGAGGCTCGCTTCCCTGCTGGCTGTGCACTCGCCTATCAGGCGGGGGCGCAGGGCTCCTCCAGCAGGTCTTGCCTCAGGGGCTGCTTCCCCTGAGTTGGGCTGTGGGCAGGAACCCAGACACGCAGGATCAGGCCCCCAAACACCTGCACATGTCTCTGCTGGGGAGGAGAGTGCTAGGGAACCTACGTCTGTCATACACTTTCTGGGCACCCAAGGAATCAGCCTCCGTGTGTGCGGGGCCTGAAAACCCAGCCAGGGGCCCTGGGAGCCTGGTGCTCTCGGTGCGGCGCTGATTCTAGGCGGCCTAGAAACCGCTGGAGGAGCCCTGCAGTTGCCC
>NW_017192866.1:0-10075 GCF_001704415.2 Capra hircus
TCGCTTTCCTGTCGGAGCGCCTCGTCTTGAGATGGCGACGGGAACGCCGGGAATTCTTTCCGCGACCACGCAGGGAAAGGATCCTCCTCTCGAGCTATGAGGCGGAATCCGGGCTCCTCTGGATGTGGGCGGGACTCTCGTGCTTTCTCTTGAGTGGAGACGTGTGTGTCGCGGAACTTCTTGAGTTGCAGTAAGGGTGTGAAGGCCCCTTTGGAAGTTCCAGAGGTTGGCTGTGATTAGCCTCTAGACCTCAGCGGAAATGGGCCTCATCTCGCCTGGAGGGAGAACCTCCTGGTTTTTCTCCAGATACGGCAGGTGCTCTCGACTTATGACGGGGACCTCAGTGACCCGCTCTGGTGGCCTCAGGAAAGGCCAGTCCCCCATGCAAGTGGCTCGGGGGCCTCTCGAGATTCCCCGGCCGACGTTGCTGGGGCCTAAGACCTTGTTTGGTGTTGGTGACGGAACCTGAGGATTCCTCTCCAGTGCTGACATGGATCTTGGGGTACTTCTGGAGTCTCCCCAGGGGAGTCACTCTCGTCTCGAGTGGGGGCATGCACGTGCGATTTCCTCCCGAGCTGTAGCAGCAGTGTCATGCTTCCGTCGAGGGGATCAAGGGATCTGGGGCTTTCCCTCGAGGCTTTCCCTGAAGGCTTTTTCACGAGGCTTTCCCACAAGGCTGTCCCACGTGCCACCGTGGTGTGAGTCGATCCTCGGCTTGAAAGTCGAGGCACTGCAGAGAAAAGAGGTTTCCCTCGAATGGACTGAGACATCTGGGGGACTCAGGGAATGGTGGCACGACCCTAGAGTTCCTCTCGCCTTTCCTGTGGTGAGTGCCTCCTCTTGAGATGCGACGGGAACGCCGGGAATTCTTTCCCGACCACGCAGGGAAAGGATCCCTCCTCTCGAGCTAGGAGGCGGAAACGGGGCTCCTCTGGATGTGGGCGGGACTCTCGTGTTTCCACTCGAGTGGAGACGGGTACGTCGGGGAAAATTCTTGAGTTGCAGCAAGGGTGTGAAGGACCCTTTGGAAGTTCCAGAGGTTAGGTGTGATTAGCCTCGAGACGCCTCAGCGGAAATGGGCCTCATCTAGCCTGGAGGGGAAAACCTCCTGAATTTTCTCGAGTTGCGGCAGGTGCTCTCGACTTGCGATGGGGACCTCAGGGTCCCGCTCTGGTGGCCTCAGGAAAGGCCAGTCCCCTTGCGAGTTCCTCGGGGCCCCCCGGTATTCCGCACCAGTCGATGCCGGGGCATAAGACCTTGTGAGGAGTCGGTGCTGGAACCTTAGGATTCCTCTCCAGTGCCGACATGGATCTTGGGGTACTTCTGGAGTCTCCCCAGGAGAGTCAGTCCTCGTCTCGAGTGGGGACATGCCACGTGCGATTACCTCCCGAGCTATAGCAGCGGTGTCACGCTTCCCTTCGCATGGATCAAGGGGTCTGTGGCTTTCGCTCGAGGCTTTCCCACGAGGCTTTCCCACGAGGCTTTCCCACGAGACTTTCCCACAGGGCTGTCCCACGTGCCCCGTGGTGTGAGTCAATCCACGGCTTGAAAGTCGAGGCAGTGCAGAGAAAACAGGTTTTCCCTGGAATGGACTGAGACATCTGGGGACTCTGGGAATGGTGGCACGACGCTGAAGTTCCTCTCGCCTTTCCTGTGTTAGAGCGCCTCCTCTTGAGATGCGACGGGAACGATCGAGAATTCTTTCCCGACCACGCAGGGAAAGGATACCTCCTCTCAAGCTAGGAGGTGGAACCGGGGCTCCTCTGGATGTGGGCGGGACTCTCGTGCTTCCTCTCGAGTGGAGACGGGTAGTTCGGGGAACTTCTTGAGTTGCAGCAAGGGTGTGAAGGGCCCTTTGGAAGTTCCAGAGGTTAAGTGTGATTAGCCTTGAGACACCTCATCAGAAATGGGCCTCATCTCGCCTGGAGGGGAGAACCTACTGGATTTTCTCCAGTTGCGGCAGGTGCTCTCGACTTACGACGGGGACCTCAGGGACCTGCTCTGGTGGCCTCAGGAAAGGCCAGTCCCCATGCGAGTTTCTCGGGGGCCCCCCGGTATTCCTCACCCGTCGATGCCGGGGCATAAGACCTTGTGCGGAGTCAGTGCTGGAACCTGAGGATTCCTCTCCAGTGCCGACATGGATCTTGGGGTACTTCTGGAGTCTCCCCAGGAGAGTCAGTCCTCGTCTCGAGTGGGGACATGCACGTGCGATTACCTCCCGAGCTATAGCAGCGGTGTCACGCTTCCCTTCGCATGGATCAAGGGGTCTGTGGCTTTCGCTCAAGGCTTTCCCACGAGGCTTTCCCACGAGGCTTTCCCACGAGGCTTTCCCTCGAGGCTTTCCCTGAAGGCTTTTTCACGAGGCTTTCCCACAAGGCTGTCCCACGTGCCACCGTGGTGTGAGTCGATCCTCGTTTGAAAGTCGAGGCAGTGCAGGGAAAACAGCTTACCCTGGAATGGACTGAGACATTTGCGGGACACTGGGAATGGTCGCACGACCCTGGAGTTCCTCTCGCCTTTCCTGTCGGAGCGCCTCCTCTTTGAGATGCGACGGGAACGCCGGGAATTCTTTCCCGACCACGCAGGGAAAGGATCCCTCCTCTCGAGCTATGAGGCGGAATCCGGGCTCCTCTGGATGTGGGCGGGACTCTCGTGCTTTCTCTTGAGTGGAGACGTGTGTGTCGCGGAACTTCTTGAGTTGCAGTAAGGGTGTGAAGGCCCCTTTGGAAGTTCCAGAGGTTGGCTGTGATTAGCCTCTAGACACCTCAGCGGAAATGGGCCTCATCTCGCCTGGAGGGGAGAACCACCTGGTTTTTCTCCAGATACGGCAGGTGCTCTCGACTTATGACGGGGACCTCAGTGACCCGCTCTGGTGGCCTCAGGAAAGGCCAGTCCCCATGCAAGTGGCTCGGGGGCCTCTCGAGATTCCCCGGCCGACGTTGCTGGGGCCTAAGACCTTGTTTGGTGTTGGTGACGGAACCTGAGGATTCCTCTCCCAGTGCTGACATGGATCTTGGGGTACTTCTGGAGTCTCCCCAGGGGAGTCACTCCTCGTCTCGAGTGGGGGCATGCACGTGCGATTTCCTCCCGAGCTGTAGCAGCAGTGTCATGCTTCCCGTCGAGGGGATCAAGGGATCTGTGGCTTTCCCTCGAGGCTTTCCCTGAAGGCTTTTTCACGAGGCTTTCCCACAAGGCTGTCCCACGTGCCACCGTGGTGTGAGTCGATCCTCGGCTTGAAAGTTGAGGCACTGCAGAGAAAAGAGGTTTCCCTCGAATGGACTGAGACATCTGGGGGACTCAGGGAATGGTGGCACGACCCTAGAGTTCCTCTCGCCTTTCCTGTGGTGAGTGCCTCCTCTTGAGATGCGACGGGAACGCCGGGAATTCTTTCCCGACCACGCAGGGAAAGGATCCCTCCTCTCGAGCTAGGAGGCGGAAACGGGGCTCCTCTGGATGTGGGCGGGACTCTCGTGTTTCCACTCGAGTGGAGACGGGTACGTCGGGGAAATTCTTGAGTTGCAGCAAGGGTGTGAAGGACCCTTTGGAAGTTCCAGAGGTTAGGTGTGATTAGCCTCGAGACGCCTCAGCGGAAATGGGCCTCATCTAGCCTGGAGGGGAAAACCTCCTGAATTTTCTCGAGTTGCGGCAGGTGCTCTCGACTTGCGATGGGGACCTCAGGGACCCGCTCTGGTGGCCTCAGGAAAGGCCAGTCCCCTTGCGAGTTCCTCGGGGGCCCCCCGGTATTCCGCACCAGTCGATGCCGGGGCATAAGACCTTGTGAGGAGTCGGTGCTGGAACCTTAGGATTCCTCTCCAGTGCCGACATGGATCTTGGGGTACTTCTGGAGTCTCCCCAGGAGAGTCAGTCCTCGTCTCGAGTGGGGACATGCACGTGCGATTACCTCCCGAGCTATAGCAGCGGTGTCACGCTTCCCTTCGCATGGATCAAGGGGTCTGTGGCTTTCGCTCGAGGCTTTCCCACGAGGCTTTCCCACGAGGCTTTCCCACGAGACTTTCCCACAGGGCTGTCCCACGTGCCCCCGTGGTGTGAGTCAATCCACGGCTTGAAAGTCGAGGCAGTGCAGAGAAAACAGGTTTTCCTGGAATGGACTGAGGCATCTGGGGGACTCTGGGAATGGTGGCACGACCCTGGAGTTCCTCTGGCCTTTCCTGTGCAGAGCGCCTCCACTTGAGATGCGACGGGAACGCCGGGAACTCTTTCCCGACCACGCAGGGAAAGGATCCCTCTTCTCGAGCTACGAGGCGGAAACGGGGCTCCACTGGATGTGGGCGGGACCCTCGTCCTTCCTCTCGAGTGGAGATGGGTATGTCGGAGAACTTCTTGACTTGCAGCAAGGGTGTGAAGGACCCTTCGGAAGTTCCATGGGTTAGTTGTGATTAGCCTTGAGACGCCTCAGCGGAAATGGGCCTCATCTCGCCTGGAGGGGAGAACCTCGTGGATTTTCTCGAGTTGCGGCAGGTGCTCTCGAGTTTCGACAGAGACCTCAGGGACCCGCTCTGGTGACCTCAGGAAAGGCCAGTCCCCATGCGAGGTGCTAGGGGCCCTCTCAGGATTCCTCTCCTGTCGATGCCGGGTCCTAAGACCTTGTGTGGAGTCGGGACCGGAACCTGAGGATTGCTCTCCAGTGCTGACATGGATCTTGGCGTACTTCTGGAGTCTCCCAAGTGGCGTCAGTCCTCGGCTCGAGTGGGGTCATGCACGTGCGCTTTCCTCCTGAGCGGTAGCAGCAGTGTCACGCTTCCTGTCCCATGGATCAAGGGATCTGTGGCTTTCCCTCGAGTCTTCCCATGAGGCTTTCTCTCAGGGCTATTCCACTTGCCACCATGGTGTGATCGATCCTCGGCGTGAAAGTTGAACCAGTGCAGGGAAAACAGGAACCTCCTTCCCCACAGTAGGGGGTACACTGTCCCCTTGGTCGGGTATCTCCAGGGCACTCGCGCTGGGGGGTTGCCCGTGGATATGCGGGCCTCAGGCTCCACGTGAGAAAAGCCCCAAATGGCATTAGCTGCCAGTCCAGACTCTGGCCCCTCAGGTCTCTGGCCGGAGCCTTGGGCTCCAGGCAACTCAAAGCCCTCGGGGGTGGCACTCTGGGACTGCTGTAGGGAATGGACGCCAAGAGCCCACGGAGAAGTTGGGGAGGGGGCAGGGGGGAAACAGAGGCGAGGACAGCGAGGGATCTAGGTGGAGGCGCTGGAGAGAGCGTCTGGTGTCCCAGAATGCCTCAGAGGAGCCAGTGGGGGACAGTCGAGGCCCAGGGACCTGTGGAATGTGAAAAGGCGGGAAATCCCAGAGCAAGGCAGGCTGGGAAAGGGGGCGTTGGTGGCCAATTCAAAGGGACCTAGGGGCGTTTCCTGGGCGGTGAGCTCCCTTGGCACTGCTGAGGGCCCCTGATTGATCCACCCGGGATTGATCCCACCCCCCGCTGAGAGGGAGGGCCACAAACCAAAGCCCCCGAACTGCCCACCCACCCCAACGGGGATCTTGGCGGTCCGGGGCACAGCCGTGCCCGGGAAAAGCCCACTCACTCCACGGGACTCCGTCCAGGGTCTCTGCTTGGAAAGAGGCCAGGGGCGGCCCCCTCCATCTACCCACCCAAACCTTATTGACGTCAATGGGGGCGGAGCCGCCTCCCGCTTTCCAGAGTCCTGAGCTGCTGGGTCCCCGCCCACTCGGCCAGCAGTCTGCAGCCGTGCCCGTGTGCCTCTCCCACCATGGCTTCGTCCGGCTCCTCCAGCACCTCAAGCAGTACGTTTGCCCTCGGTCCCTGTGGTCGGATCACATCTCAGGGGATGTGCGGGTGGCCTGGGCAAGGGCTCTCGGCCAACGTGTTGACCCCCCTCCCACCCGAGAACGGCGGGGACCCATCGGCCAGGCCCCGGGTTCCGAGGCGTCAGGTGTGCCCAAATTCGGAGGGCCTGGCATCGTTCGTTCATCTTGCTCCTTTGGCACACGCATGGCTTCTCCCGTTCTCTTTTCTGGGAAGACAGTGTTGTTTCAGGGGGCGTGCTGTGGGGGGCGGGGGCCGGGGTTGGGTGGTGGTGGGAGCAGGTGCTGTGCTGGGATGAGGCCCTTTATCCTCATATCTTCCTGTGGGAATGGGAGTCGGGGAGCTCTGTGGCCTTGCTGCCTTTAGTGGCTTCCTCTGCGCAGGGGCCTAGTGGCTTCTGCCTTTTGTCAGGCGTTACGGGGTTTGGGCTTCGCTTTGGTGGCCTTGGCCTTTGCCTTGGCCTGGGCCTTGGCCTTGCCCTTGGCGTTGCCCTTGCCCTTGCCTTGGCCTTGGGCTGGGCCTTGCCTTGCCCTTGAATTTGAACTTGACCTTGACCTTGACCTTGAACTTGAACTTGAACTTGACTTTGAACTTAACCTTAACCTTGACCTTAACCCTGAACTTGACCTTGACCTTGAACTGAAGTTGACCTTGACCTTGAACTTGAACTTGACCTTGAACTTGAACCTGAACTTGAACTTGACCTTTACCATGACCTTGAACTTGACCTTGACCTTGAACTTCAACTTGACCTTGAACTTGAACTTGACCTTGACCTTGACCAACAACGGGAGACCTCGAGATTTGCTCAGAGCACCGGAGGTCCAGAAGCAGGGCCCTGTATCTCCCCTTCCCTTTGTGATCATTGCAAAGAAATTCCTAGCTGATAGCGGGAGTGCCCCTGAAGAAGCAAGCAGTGGGAGTGTGTTTGACACGACTGTGTGCCTTCCTGGCCTCATCTCCACAAGGGGCCTTTCCTCTCGAAGTAGGCCCCATGTCCCCTTGGGGAGGGTGTCATGCCTCTTTTCTCCTCACTGCCAAAGGGTGGAGCCAAGCTCGCTCTGTCAGAGGTACAAAAACAGCAATTGAATGGATTTTCAAGCTCTTGCTAGGCTGCACCCTTTCAGGGCCCACTTTACTGAAACAGGTGCTCTGTGGCCCCCTGGTTGGGTATGCAGGTTCACAAACAGGGTGAGATCCTGTCCAAGCCAAGAATTTTCCTGAAAGACCTAGGCTCACTAGAGCTCTCCTCCAGAGCAAAGGGGATAGAGGAGATGTATGGAGGAGTCTTTGCCTTTCCCTGTGAGTGTGGGGCTACTCCCTACAGCCCCAAGCTCAGAGATAACTGCCTCTAAGAAAGGAATGGCAAGAAGCGCTATTCTTGGAGGTTGGGACAGGGAGTTCGCAGCATGTGGGGAAAGAAAGACTTCTTCGGGGAAGAAGAGGCAACCACCGGGGGTGTGTTTGCAAGCCTCTATTTGGAAGGAACGGGTTTGCTTATACAACTCAAGACCTCCAGATCTGCTCAGAGGACTGAAGTTCCAGAGACAGGGCCATGTATCTCCCCTTCCCTTTGAGATCCTTGCAAAGACATTCCTAGCAGATCGTGGGAGTGCCCATGAAGAAGCAAGCAGCGGGAGTGTGCTTGACATCACTGGCTGCC
Source organism: Capra hircus (assembly GCF_001704415.2). NCBI lineage: Eukaryota > Metazoa > Chordata > Mammalia > Artiodactyla > Bovidae > Capra > Capra hircus. The sequence goes on from NW_017192866.1 coordinate 7,452, forward strand.
TACCTGGGCTCAGCTCCTCAAGGGGCCTTTCTCTCCTGGTATGCCCTATGTCCCCTTTGGGAGAGGGTTGTGCCCTCTTCCCTCCACACTGCCAAAGGGTGGAGGTGGAGCAAACTCGTTCTCTCCGAGGTAAAAAAAAAAAAAGACAAATTGGATGGATTTTTAAGCTCTTGCTATGCTGCACCCCTCCAGGACCCACTCGAGCAAAACAGGTGCCCTGTGGCCCCTAGGTCGGGTATGCAGGTTCACACACCGGGGTGTGATCCCGTCAAAGCCAAGAATTTTTCTGACAGACCTAGGCTCACTAGAGCTCTCCTCCAGAGGAAAGGGGACAGAAAAGACGTGTGTGTGGAGGTGGCTCTGCCTTTCCAGGTCCCAATCTCAGGGATAACTGCCCCTAAGAAAGGAACTGCTGCTGCTGCTGCTGCTAAGTTGCTTCAGTCGTGTTCAACTCTGTGCGACGCCATAGACGGTAGCCCACTAGGCTCCCCCGTCCCTGGGATTCTCCAGGCAAGAACAGTAAGTGGGTTGCCATTGCCTTCTCCAATGCATGAAAGTGAAAATGAAAGTGCAGTCGCTCAGTCGTGTCCGACCCTCAGCGACCCCACGGACTGCAGCCTACCAGGCTTCTCCGTCCATAGGATTTTCTGAAAGGAACTGCCAAGAAGCGCTTTTCCAGGAGGCTGGGAAAGGGAGTTCGCAGGATGTGGGGAAAGAGAGCCTCCTTCAGGGAAGAATAGGCGGCCACTTGTTTTGTGTTGCAAACCTCTATTTGGAAGGAACAGGTTAGCTTATACAAAGGGAGACCTCCAGATCTGCTCAGAGGACCGAAGTTGCAGAGGCAGGTCGGTGTAATTTCCCTTCACTTTGCGATCCTTGCAAAGACATTCCTTGCTGATAGATGATTCAGCAAGGGCCTTTGAGACTGTTGTTTTCTTTCCTAGGTAAAAAGATTCCTTCAGTTCCTAATATAGATATCCTAGAAATTATGTGACATCCGTGAAAATCTGATATGTCCTGGTCAAATGCTGTCAGTTATAATTCCAGTTATCATATTAAAGCATTTCAAGTCGCAGCAGTGACCAGATTACATTGTCAATTTCTATTTAATCAGGTTTTAACCATGTCCTCTATGGTTTCACACTGATGCCTTTGCAGAAATACTGCTACTTCAAGATATATGGAATATACTTTTTTTAAGCTTACCGATACTTTGTTTGTTTGTTTGTTTGTCTTCTGGTAAGCTGGTACCAGATGGAATTTAGTCTCCTCTCTAGGTTAAGAGAACAAAGTTTTCTTAGAATGCAATTTTGATAACAGACTATAAATTTCTTTACCTTTTCATTGATTTATAATTGTTTTCATCATCTTTTTTTTATTTGGGTAAAGTAAATAAGCCTTATTTAAGATTTTGGTACATGTTGGATGGACTAAGCTTTCCCCACTCTTGCAAGTTCCCTTAACCCTTCAGATTCTTCTCGTGGGACCCAAGATCTCACTTTCCTCCAGAGGGACAATCCAAGCTTTTTATTAGTGATCTGCCCCTGACATCAGAGTCCATTTGAGCACGAGTTGGCATATAATTTAGGCATGAAACTATGACTACATAAAGAAAAGGTGACTTTATGATTCAGGGATGGCCATGATATGCCTTGCACTTCAGAGAAAATGGGTTAAAATGATTTTTTTTTCTTCAAAACTGCACAGCCAGTTCTTTCAGCATATGCAATTGGAAAACATCTTGTCATTAGTTCAGTTTTCATTCCAATCCCAAAGAAAGGCAATGACAAAGAATATTCAAGGTGCTGCACAATTGCACTCATCTCACACACTAGTAAAGTAATGCTCAAAATTCTCCAAGTTCACATGAACTGTGAACTTCAAATGTTCAAGAGGGATTTAAAACATGCAGAGAAACCAGAGATCAAACTGCCAACATCCACTGGATCATTGAAAAGCAAGAGATTCCAGAAAAAAAAAAAAAACATCTATTTCTGCTTTATTGACTATGCCAAAGCCTTTGACTGTGTGGATCACAATAAACTGGGAAAAATTCTGAAAGAGATGGGAATACCAGACCACCTGACCTGTCTCTTGAGAAACCTGTATGCAGGTCAGGAAGAACAGTTCGAACTGGACATGGAACAACAGACTGGTTCTAAATAGGAAAAGGAATATGTCAAGGCTGTATTTGTCACCCTGCTTATTTAACTTATATGCCAGAGTACATCATGAGAAACACTGGGCTGGAGAAGCACACGCTGGAATCCAGATTGCTGGAGAAATATCAAGAATCTCAGATATGCAGATGACACCACCCTTATGGCAGAAAGTGAAGAAGAACTAAAGAGTCTCCTGAGAAAGTGAAAGAGGAGAGTGAAAAAGTTAGCTTAAAGCTCAGCATTCAGAAAACTAAAATCATTGCATCCAGTCTCATCACTTCATGGCAAATAGATGGGAAAACATTGGAAACAGCAGCAGACTATTTTGGGGGCTTGGAAATCACTGCAGGTGATGGCTGCCTCCATGAACTTAAAACATATTTTATGACTTGGAAGAAAAGTGATGACCAAACTAGACAGCATATTAAAAAGCCGAGACGTTGCTTTTGGCCAACAAAGATC
>NW_017192867.1:0-10074 GCF_001704415.2 Capra hircus
AGGAACTCCAGGTCGTGCCACATTCCCAGAGTCCCCCAAGATGTCTCAGTCCATTCCAGGGAAACCTGTTTTCCCTGCACTGCCTCGACTTTCAAGCCGAGGATCGACTCACACCACGGTGGCACGTGGAACAGCCCTTTGGGAAAGCCTCGTGGGAAAGCCTCGAGGAAAGCCACAGATCCCTTGATCCACGCGAAGGGAAGCGCGACACTGCTGCTTCAGATCGGAGGAATGCCCACGTGAATGCCCCCACTCGAGACGAGGACTGACTCCCCTGGGGGAGACTCCAGAAGTACCCCAAGATGCATGTCAGCACTCAAGAGGAATACTCAGTTTCCAGCACCGACTCCACACAAGGTCTTAGGACCCAGCATCGACGGGAGAGGAATCCCGAAAAGCCCCGAGCAACTCGCATGGGCACTGGCCTTTCCTGATGCCACCAGAGCGGGTCCCTGAGGTCCCCGTCGTAAGTTGAGAGCACCTGCGGAAACTCGAGATAATACAGGAGGTTCTCCCCTCCAGGCGAGTTGAGGCCCATTTCCGCTGAGGCGTCTCGAGGCTAATCACATCTAACATCTGGAACTTCCAAAGGATCCTTCACACCCTTGCTGCAACTCAAGAGGTTCCCCGACATATCCGTCTCCACTGGAGAGGAAGCACGAGAGTTCCTCCCACATCCAGATGAGCCCCGTTTCCGCCTCCTACCTCGAGAGGAGGGATCCTTTCCCTGCGTGTTCGGGAAAGCATTCCGGGCGTTCCCGTCGCATCTCAAGAGGAGGCGCTCTCCACAGGAAATGCGAGAGGAATTCCAGGGTCATGCCACCATTCCCAGAGTCCCCCAGATGTCTCAGTCCATTCCAGGGCAAACTGTTTTCCCTGCACTGCCTCGACTTTCAAGCCGAGGATCGACTCACACCACGGTGGCACGAGGACAGCCCTGTGGGAAAATGGAAAGCCTCGTGGGAAAGCCTCGCGGGAAAGCCACAGATCCCTTGATCCACACGAAGGGAAGCTCGACACTGCTGCTACAGCTCGAAAGGCAACTGCACGTGCATGCCCTCACTCAAGACGAGGACTGACTCCCCTGGTGAGACTACAGATGTACCCCAAGATCCATGTCAGCACTGGAGAGGAATCCTCAGGTTCCAGCACTGTTTCCACACAAGGTCTTAGGCCCCAGCATAGACGGGAGAGGAATCCCGAGAGGCCCCGAGCAACTCGCATGGGGACTGGCCTTTCCTGAGGCCACCAGAGCGGGTCCCTGAGGTCCCCGTCTTAAGTCGAGAGCACCTGCTGCAACTCGAGAAAATCCAGGAGGTTCTCCCCTCCAGGCGAGATGAGGCCCATTTCCGCTGAGGCGTCTCGAGGCTACTCACACCTAAACTCTGGAACTTCCAGAGGGTCCTTCACACCCTTGCTGCAACTCAAGAATTTCCACGACATTCCCGTCTCCACTCGAGAGGAAGCAAGAGAGCTCCCCCCCACATCCAGAGGAGCCCCGTTTCCGTCTCCTCGCTCGAGAGGAGGGATCCTTTCCCTGCGTGCTCTAGAAAGAATTGCCGGCGTTCCCGTAGCATCTCAAGAGGAGGCGCTCTTCACAGGAAAGGTGAGAGGAACTCCAGGGTCGTGCCACCATTCCCAGAGTCCCCCAGATGTCTCAGTCCATTCCGGGGAAACCTGTTTTCCCTGCACTGCCTCGACTTTCAAGCCGAGGATCGACTCACACCACGGTGGCACGTGGGACAGCCCTGTGGGAAAGACTCGTGGGTAAGCCTCGTGGGAAAGCCTCGAGGGAAAGCCACAGATCCCTTGATCCACGCAAAGGGAAGCGCGACACTGCTGCTACAGCTAGGAAGGAAAGCACACGTGCATGACCCCACTTCGAGACGAGGACTGACTCCCCTGGGGAGACTCCAGAAGAACCCCGATATCCATGTCAGCACTGGAGAAGGAATCCTCAGGTTCCGGCACTGGACTCCACACAAGGACTTAGTCCCCAGCATCGATGGGAGAGGAAACCCTGAGAGGCCCCGTGAGGCCCCGAGCAATTCGCATGCGGACTGGCCTTTCCTGAGGTCACCAGAGCGGGTCCCTAAGGTCCCCGTCGTAAGTCGAGAGCACCTGCCTCAACTCGAGAAAATCCAGGAGGTTCTCCCCTCCAGGAGAGATAAGGCCCATTTCCGCTGAGGCTTCTCGAGGCTAATCACACCTAACCTCTGGAACTTACATACGGTCCTTCACACCCTTGCTGCAACTCAAGAAGTTGCCCGACATACCCGTCTTCCACTCGAGAGGAAGCACGACCGTCCCGCCACATCCAGAGGAGCCCCGTTTCCGCCTCCTAGCTCGAGAGGAGGGATCCTTTCCTTTCCTGGTCGGGAAAGTATTCCCGGCGTTCCCGTCGCATCTCAAGTGGAGGCGCTCTCCACAGGAAAGGCGAGAGGAACTCCAGGGTCGTGCCACATTCCCAGAGTCCCCCAGATGTCTCAGTCCATTCCAGGGAAACCTGTTTTCCCTGCACTGCCTCGACTTTCAAGCCGAATATCGACTCATACCACGGTGGCACTTGGGACAGCCCTGTGGGAAAGCCTCGTGGGAAAGCCTCGTGGAATGCCTAGTGGAAAGCCTCGAGGGAAAGCCACAAATCCCTTGATCCACACGAAGGGAAATGTGACACTGCTGCTAAAGCTCGGGAGGAAAGCGCACGTGCATGCCCCCAAACGAGAGGAGGACTGACTCCCCTGGGGAGACTACAGAAGTACCCCAAGATCCATGTCAGCACTGGAGAGGAATCCTAAGGTTCCGGCACTGACTCCACACAAGGTCTTAGGCCCCAGCATCGAAGGGAGAGGAATCCCAAGAGGACCTCGAGCAACACGCATGGGGACTGGCCTTTCCGGAGGCCACCAGAGCGGGTCCCTGAGGTCCCCGTCGTAAGGCTAGAGCACCTGCTGCAACTCGAGAAAATCCAGGAGGTTCTCCCCTCCAGGCTAAATGAGGCCCATTTCCTCTAAGGCATCTCGAGGCTAATCACACCTAAACTCTGGAACTTCGAAAGGGTCTTTCACATCCTTGCTGCAACTCAAGAAGTTCCCCGACATACCCGTCTCCACTCGAGAGGAAGCATGAGCGTTCTGCCCACATCCAGAGGAGCCCCGTTTCCGCCTCCTATCTCGAGAGGAGGGATCCTTTCACTGTGTTCGGGAAAGAATCCCCGGCGTTGCCGTCGCATTTCAAGAGGAGGTGCTCTCCACAGGAAAGGCGAGAGGAACTCCAGGGTCGGGCCACCATTCCAAGAGTCCCCCCAGATGTCTCAGTCCATTCCAGGAAAACCTTTTTTCCCTGTACTGCCTCGACTTTCAGGCCGAGGATCGACTCACACAATGGTGGCACGTGGGACAGCCCTGTGGGAAAGCCTCGTGGGAAAGCCTGGTGGGAAAGCCTCGAGGGAAAGACACAGATCCCTTGATCCCCGCGAAGGGGAAGCGTGACACTGCTGCTACAGCTCAAGAGGAAAGCGCACGTGCATGTCCCCACACGAGACGAAGACTGACTCCCCTGGGGAGACTCCAGAAGTATCCCAAGATCCATGTCAGCACTGGAGGGGAATCCTAAGGTTCCGGCACCGACTCCACACAAGATCTTAGGCCCCGGCATCGACGTGAAGGGAATCCCGAGAGGCCCCGAGAAACTGGCATGGGGTTGGCCTTTCCTGAGGCCACCAGAGCGGGTCCCTGAGGTCCCCGTCGTAAGTTGAGAGCACCTGTCACAACTCGAGAAATTCCAGTGGGTTCTCCCCTCCAGGCGAGATGAGGCCCCATTCCACTTGAGGCGTCTCAAGGCTAATCACACCTAAAGTCTGGAATTTCCAAAGGGTCCTTCACACCCTTGCTGCAACTTAAGAAGTTCCCGACACACCTGTCTCCACTTGAGAGGAAGCACCAGAGTCCCGCCCACATCCAGAAGAACCCCGTTTCCGCCTCCTTTGCTCGAGAGGAGGGATCCTTTCCCTGCGTAGTCGGGAAAGAATTCCCGGTGTTCCCATAGCCATCTCAAGAGGAGGCCCTCTCCACAGGAAAGGCGAGAGGAACTCCAGGGTCGTGCCACCAATCCGAGAGTCCCCCAGATGTCTCAGTACATTCCAGGGAAACCTGTATTCCTTCACTGCCTCGACTTTCAAGCGAGGATCGACTCACACCACGTTGGCACTTGGGACAGCCCTATGGAAAAGCCTCGTGGGAAAGCCTTGTGGAAAAGCTTCCGAGGAAAAGCCACTGATTCCTTGATCCACTCGACGGGAAGCATGACACTGCTGCCCATCTCGGGAGGAAAGCGCACGTGCATGCCGCCAACTCGAGACGAGGACTGACTCCCCTAGGGAGACTCCAGAAGTACACCAAGATCCATGTCAATACTGGAGAGGAAACCTCAGGTTCCGGCACCAACTCCACCAAGATCTTAGGTCCTGGCATTAACGGGAGGGGAATCACAAGAGGCCCCTGAGCAACTCGCATGGGGACAGGCCTTTCTTGAGGCCACCAGTCGGGTCTCTGTGTTCCGCATCGTAATTTGGAGAGCACCTGCCACAACTCGAGAAATTCCAGGAGGTTCTCCCTTAAAGGCGAGATGAGGCCAATTTCCGCTGAGACGTCTCGAGGCTAATCACACCTAAACCTCTGGAACTTCCAAAGTGTCCTTCACACCCTTGCTGCAACTCAAGAAGTTCCCCGACATACCCGTCTCCACTCGAGAGGAACACGAGAGTCCCGCCCACATCCAGAGGAGCCCCGATTCCGCCTCTAGCTCCAGAGGGTGGGACCATTCCCTGCATGGTCTTGAAAGAATTCCCGGCATTCCCAGTCGCAATCTCAGGAGGATGCCCTCTCCACAAGAAAGGCGAGAGGAACTCCAGGTTCGTGTCACCATTCGCAGAGACCCCCAGATATCTCAGTCCATTGCAGGAAACATGTTCTCCCTGAACTGCCTCGAATTTCAAGCCGAGGATCGACTCACACCACGGTGGCACGTGGGACAGACCCTTGGAAAGCCTCGTGGGAAGGCCTAGTGGGAAAGCCTCGAGGAAAAGCCAGAAGATCTCTTGATCCATGCGAAGGGAAGCGTGACACTGCTGCTAGAGCTCGGGAGGAAAGCGCACGTGCATGCCTTCACTCGAGACGAGGACTGACTCCCCTGGGAGACTCCAGAAGTACCCCAAGTTCCATGTCAGCACTGGAGAGGAATACTCAGGTTCCGGCACCAACTCCACACAAGGTCTTAGGCCCCGGCATCGACGGGAGAGGAATCCCGAGAGGCCTCCGAGCAACTCGCATGGGGACTGGCCTTTCTTGAGGCCAGCCAGAGCGGGTCCCGGAGGTCCCCAAGGTAAGTCGAGAGCACCTGCTGCAACTCGAGAAATCCAGGCAGGTTCTCCTCTCCAGGAGAGACGAGGCCCATTTCCCGCTCAGGCGTCTCGAGGCTAATCACACCTAACCTCTGGAACTTCCAAAGCGTCCTTCACACCCTTGCTGCAACTCAAGAAGTTCCCCGACATACCCGTCTCCATAGGAGAGGAAGCACGCGAGTCCCGCCCACATCCAGAGGAGGCCCCGTTTCCGCCTCCTAGCTCGAGAGAAGGGGACCTTTCCTGCGTGGTCGGAAAAGAATTCCCGGCGTTCCCGTCGCATCTCAAGAGGAGGCGCTCTCCACAGGAAAGGCGAGAGGAACTCCCTGGTCGTGTCACCATTCACAGAGTCCCCCAGATGACTCAGTCCATTCCAGGGGAAACCTGTTTTCCCTGCCACTGTCTCGACTTTCAAAGTCGAGGATGCACTCAAAAAGGGTGGCACGTGGGACAGCCCTGTGGGAAAACCTCGTGGGAAAGCTTCGTGCGAAAGCCTCGAGGGAAAGCCACAGATCCCTTGAACCAGCGAAGGGAAGCGTGACACTGCTGCTACATCTCGGGAGGAAAGCACACGTGCATGTCCCCACTCGTGAAGAGGTCTGACTCCCCTGGGGAGACTCCAGAAGTACCCCAAGATCCATGTCTGCACTGGAGAGGAATCCTCAGGTTCCGTCACCGACTCCACACAAGGTCTTAGGCCCCGGCATCGACGGGAGAGGAATCCCGAGACGCCCCCGAGCAAGTCGCATGGGGACTGGCCTTTCCTGAGGCCACCAGAGCGGGTCCCGGAGGTCCCTGTCGTATGACGAGAGCACATGCCTCAACTCGAGAAAATCCAGGAGGTTCTCCCCTCCAGGCGAGATGAGGCCCATTTCCGCTGAGGTGTCTCGAGGCTAATCACACCTAAACTCTGGAACTTCCAAAGGATCCTTCACACCCTTTCTGCAACTCAAGAAGTTCCCCGACATACAGGTCTGCCACTCGAAGGAAGCACGAGTGTCCCGCCCACATCCAGAGGAGCCCGTTTCCGCCTCCTAGTTTGAGAGGAGGGATTCTTTCCCTGCGTATTGGGAAAGAATTCCTGGCGTTCCCGTCGCATCTCAAGAGGAGGCGCTCTCCACAGGAAAGGCGAGAGGAACTCCAGGTCGTGCCACCATTCCCAGGAGTGCCCAAGATGTCTCAGTCCATTCCAAGGAAACGTGTTTTCCCTGCACTGCCTCGACTTTCAAGCCGAGGATCGACTCACACCACGGTGGCACGTGGGATACACTGTGGGAAAGCCTCGTGGAAAGCCTCGAGGGAAAGCCACAGATCCCTTGATCCACGTGAAGGGAAGGTCACACTGCTGCAACAGCTCGGAGGGAAGCGCACGTGCATGCCCCACTCGGAGACGAGGACTGAGTCTCCTGGGGAGACTCCAGTAGTACCCAAGATTCATTTTAGCACTGGAGAGGAATCCTCAGGTTCTGGCCACTGACTCCACACAAGATCTTAGGTCCCCGGCATCGACGGGAGAGGAATCCCGAGAGGCCCCCGAGCAACACGCATGGGGACTGGCCTTTCCAGAGGCCACCAGAGCGGGTCCCAGAGGTCCCCGTCGTAAGTCGAGAGCATGTGCCCGCAACTCGAGAAAATCCAGGAGGTTCTCCCCTCCAGGCGAGATGAGCGCCATTTCCGCTGAGGCGTCTCGAGGCTAATCACACCTAACCTCTGGAACTTCCAAAGGGTCCTTCACACCCTTGCTGCAACTCAAGAGGTTCCCGACATACCCGTCTCCACTCGAGAGAAAGCACGAGAGTCCCGCCCACATCCAGAGGAGCCCCGTTTCCGGCCTCAGAGCTCGAGAGCAGGGATCCTTTCCCTGCGTTGTCGGGAAAGAATTCCGGGCGTTCCCGTCTCATCTAAAAAGGAGGCGCTCTCCGCAGAGGGCGAGAGGAACTCCAGCGTCGTAACACCATTCCCAGAGTCCCCCAGATGTCTCAGTCCACTCCAGGGAAACCTGTTTTCCCTGCACTGCCTCGACTTTCTAGACGAGGATCGACTCACACCACGGTGGCACGTGGGACAGCCCTGTGGGAAAGCCCTTTGGAAAGCCTCGTGGGAAAGCCTCGAGGGAAAGCCACAGATCCCTTGATCCAGGCGAAGGGAAGCGTGACACTGCTGCTACAGCTTCGGAGGAAAGCGCAGGTGCATGCCCCCACTAGACACGAGGACTGACTCCCCTGGGGAGACTCCAGAAGTACCCCAAGATCCATGTCCGCACTGGAGAAGAATCCTCAGGTTCTGGCTCCGACTCCACACAAATCTTAAACCCGGCATCGAAGGGAGAGGAATCCCGAGAGACCACCGAGCATCTCGCATGGGGACTGGCCTTTCCAGAGGCCACCAGAGCGGGTCCCTGGGGTCACCGTCGTAAGTCGAGAGCACCTGCAGAAACTCGAGAAAATCCAGGAGGTTCTCGCCTCCAGCCGAGATGAGGCCCATTTCCGCTGAGGCGTCTCCAGGCTAATCACACCTAACCTCTGGAACTTCCAAAGGGTCCTTCACACTCTTGCTGCAACTCAAGAAGTTCCCCAAAATACCCGTCTCCACTTGAGAAGAAGCACGAGATTCCCGCCCACATCCAGAGGAGCCCCGTTTCCGCGTCCTAGCTAGAGAGGAGGGATCCTTTCCCTTCGTGTTCGGGAAAGAATTCCCGGCGTTCCCGTCGCATCTCAAGAATAGGCGCTCTCCACAGGAAAGGCGAGAGGAATTCCAGCGTCTTGCCACCATTCCCAGAGTTCCCCAGGTGTCTCAGTCCATTCCAGAGAAACCTGTTTTCCCTGCACTGCCTCGACTTTCAAGCCGAGGATAGACTCACACCACGGTGGCACATGGGACAGCACTGCGGGAAAGCCTCGTTGGAAAGCCTCGAGGGAAAGCCACATATCCCTTGATACACCAGAAGGGAAACCTGACACTGCTGCTACAGCTCGTGAGGAAATCGCACATGCATGCCCCCACCCGAGACGAGATCTGACTCCCCTGGGGAGACTCCAGAAGTACCGAGGTATCCATGTCGGCACTGGAGAGGAATCCTCAGGTTCCGGCACCGACTCCACACAAGGTCTTAGGCCCCGGCATCGACGGGAGGCGAATCCCGAAAGGCCCCGAGCAACTCGCAAGGTGACTGGCCTTTCCTGAGGACACCAGAGCAGGTCCCTGTAGTCCCCGTCGTAATTCGAGAGCACATGCCTCAACTCGAGAAAATCCAGGAGGTTCTCCCCTCCAGGCGAGATGAGGCCCATTTCCGCTGAGGTGTCTCGAGGCTAATCACACCTAAACTCTGGAACTTCCAAAGGATCCTTCACACCCTTTCTGCAACTCAAGAAGTTCCCCGACATACAGGTCTGCACTCGAAGGAAGCACGAGTGTCCCGCCCACATCCAGAGGAGCCCCGTTTCCGCCTCCTAGTTTGAGAGGAGGGATTCTTTCCCTGCGTATTGGGAAAGAATTCCTGGCGTTCCCGTCGCATCTCAAGAGGAGGCGCTCTCCACAGGAAAGGCGAGAGGAACTCCAGGTCGTGCCACCATTCCCAGAGTGCCCAAGATGTCTCAGTCCATTCCAAGGAAACGTGTTTTCCCTGCACTGCCTCGACTTTCAAGCCGAGGATCGACTCACACCACGGTGGCACGTGGGATAGCACTGTGGGAAAGCCTCGTGGAAAGCCTCGAGGGAAAGCCACAGATCCCTTGATCCACGTGAAGGGAAGGGTCACACTGCTGCAACAGCTCGGGAGGAAAGCGCACGTGCATGCCCCCACTCGAGACGAGGACTGAGTCTCCTGGGGAGACTCCAGTAGTACCCCAAGATTCATTTTAGCACTGGAGAGGAATCCTCAGGTTCTGGCACTGACTCCACACAAGATCTTAGGTCCCGGCATCGACGGGAGAGGAATCCCGAGAGGCCCCCGAGCAACACGCATGGGGACTGGCCTTTCCAGAGGCCACCAGAGCGGGTCCCAGAGGTCCCGTCGTAAGTCGAGAGCATGTGCCGCAACTCGAGAAAATCCAGGAGGTTCTCCCCTCCAGGCGAGATGAGGCCCATTTCCGCTGAGGCGTCTCGAGGCTAATCACACCTAACCTCTGGAACTTCCAAAGGGTCCTTCACACCCTTGCTGCAACTCAAGAGGTTCCCCGACATACCCGTCTCCACTCGAGAGAAAGCACGAGAGTCCGCCCACATCCAGAGGAGCCCCGTTTCCGCCTCAGAGCTCGAGAGCAGGGATCCTTTTCCCTGCGTTGTCGGGAAAGAATTCCGGGCGTTCCCGTCTCATCTAAAAAGGAGGCGCTCTCCGCAGGGCGAGAGGAACTCCAGCGTCGTAACACCATTCCCAGAGTCCCCCAGATGTCTCAGTCCACTCCAGGGAAACCTGTTTTCCCTGCACTGCCTCGACTTTCTAGACGAGGATCGACTCACACCACGGTGGCACGTGGGACAGCCCTGTGGGAAAGCCTCTTGGAAAGCCTCGTGGGAAAGCCTCGAGGGAAAGCCACAGATCCCTTGATCCAGGCGAAGGGAAGCGTGACACTGCTGCTACAGCTTCGGAGGAAAGCGCAGGTGCATGCCCCCACTAGACACGAGGACTGACTCCCCTTGGGGAGACTCCAGAAGTACCCCAAGATCCATGTCCG
>NW_017192868.1:0-10074 GCF_001704415.2 Capra hircus
TAGAAAATCCAGGAGGTTCTCCCTCCAGGCGAGATGAAGGCCCATTTCCGCGGAGGCGTCTCGAGGCTAATCCAACTGGCCCTCTGGAACTTCCAAAGGGTCCTTCACACCCTTGCTGCAACTCAAGAAGTTCCCCGACGTACCCCTCTCCACTCGAGAGGAAGCACGAGAGTCCCGCCCACATCCAGAGGAGACCCGTTTCTGCCTCATAGCTCAAGAGGAGGGATCCTTTCCCTGCCGTGGTCGGGAAAGAATTCCCCGTGTTCCGTTGCATCTCAAAGAGGAGTCGCTCTCCAAAGGAAAGGCGAGAGGAACTCCAGGGTCCGTGCCACCAATTCCCTGAGTCCCCCAGATGTCTCAGTCTATTCCAGGGAAACCTGTTTTCCCCTGCACTGCCTCGACTTTCAAGCCGAGGATCGACTCACACCACGGTGGCACGTGGGACAGCCTGTGGGAAAGCCTCTTGGGAAAGCCACAGTAACCTTGATCCACGCGAGGGAAGCGTGACACTGCTGCTTCAGCTCTCGGGAGGAAAGCTCACGTGCATGCTCCCACTCGAGACGAGGACTGACTCCACTGGGGAGACTCCAGGAGTTCACCAAGATACATGTCGGCACTGCAGAGGAATCCTCAGTTTCCAGCACCGACTCCACACAAGGTCTTAGGCCCCGGCATTAACGGGAATCCCAAGAGGCCCCCGAGCAACTCGCATGGGGACTGGCCTTTCCTGAGGCGACCAGAGCGGGTCCCTGAGGTCCCCGTCGTTAGTCGAGAGCACCTGCGCAACTCCATCCAGGAGGTTCTCCCCTCCAGGCGAGATGAGGCCCATTTCCGCTGAGGTGTCTCGACGGCTAATCACACCCTAAACTCTGGAACTTCCAAAGGTTCCTTCACACCCTTGCTTCAACTCAAGAAGTTCCCCAACATACCCCGTCGCCACTCGAGAGGAAGCACGAGAGTCCCACCCACATCCAGAGCCAGTCCCGCTTTCCACCTCCTAGCTCGAGAGGAGGGATCCTTTCCCTGCGTGGTCGGGACAGAATTCCCGGCGTTCCCGTCGCATCTCAAGAGGAGTCGCTTTCCACAGGAAAGGCGAGAGGAACTCAGAGTCGTACCACCATTCTCAGAGTCCGCCCAGATGTCTTCCGTCCATTCCAGGGAAAACCTGTTTTCCCTGCACTGCCTCGACTTTCAAGCCGAGGATCGACTCACACCACCGGTGGCACTTGGGACAGCCCTGTGGGAAAGCCTCGTGGGAAAGCCACAGATCCCTTGATCCACGCGAAGGGAAGCGTGACACTGCTGCTACAGCTCGGGAGGAAATCGCATGTGCATGCCCCCACTCGAGACGAGGACTGACTCCCCTGGGGAGACTCCAGAAGTACCCAAGATCCATGTCAGCACTGGAGAGGAATCCTCAGGTTCCGGACACCGACTCTACACAATGTCTTAGGCCCCGGCATCGATGGGAGGGATATCCCGAGAGGCCCCCGAGCAACTCGCATGGGGACTGGCCTTTCCTGAGACCACCAGAGCGGGTCCCTGAGGTCCCCGTCGTAAGTCGAGATCACCTGCCCTGCAACTCGAGAAAATACATGAGGTTCCACCCTCCAGGCGAGATGAGGCCCATTTCCGCTGAGGCGTCTCGAGGCTAATCACATCTACCCTCTGGAACTTCCAAAGGGTCCTTCACACCCTTGCTGCAACTCAAGAAGTTCCCCGACATACCCGATTCCACTCGAGAGGAAGCACGAGAGTTCCGCCCACATCCAGAGGAGCTCCGTTTCCGCCTCCTTGCTCGAGAGACGGGTTCCTTTCGCTGCGTGGTCGGGAAAGAATTCCCGGCGTTCCTGTCGCATCTCAAGTGGAGGCACTCTCCACAGGAAAGGAAGAGGAACTCCAGGGTCGTGCCACCATTCCCCCAGGTCCCCCAGATGTCTCACTCCATTCCAGGGAAACTGTTTTCCCTGCACTGCCTCGACTTTGAAGCCGAGATCCACTCACACCACGGTGGCACGTGGGACTGCCCTGTGGGAAAGCCTCGTGGGAAAGCCTCGTGGGAAAGCCTCGAGGGAATGCCACAGATCCCTTGATCCACGAGAAGGGTAGCGTGACACTGCTGCTACAGCTCGGGAGGAAAGCGCACGTGCATGCCCCCACTCGAGACGAGGACTGACTCCCCTGGGGAGACTCCAGAAATACCCCAAGATGCATGTCAGCACTGGAGAGGAAACCTCAGGTTCAGGCACCGACTTCACACAAGATCTTAGGCCCAGGCATCTAAGGGAGAGGAGTCCCGAGAGCCCCCGAGCAACTCGCATGGGGACTGGCCTTTCCTGAGGCCACCAGAGCGGGTCCCTGAGGTCTCCGTCGTAAGTCGAGAGCACCTGCCGCAACTCGAGAAAATCCAGGAGGTTCTCCCCTCCAGGCGAGATGAAGACCATTTCCGCTGAGGCTTCTCGAGGCTAATCACACCTAACCTCTGGAACTTCCAAAGGGTCCTTCACACCCTTGCTGCAACTCAAGAAGTTCCCCGACTTACCCGGCTCCACTCGAAAGGAAGCACGAGAGTCCCGCCCACATCCAGAGGAGACCCGTTTCTGCCTCCTAGCTCGAGAGGAGGGATCCTTTCCCTGCGTGGTCGGGAAAGAATTCCCGGCGTTCCGTCGGCATCTCAAGAGGAGGCGCTCTCCACAGGAAAGGCGAGAGGAACTCCAGGGTCGTGCCACCATTCCCACAGTCCCCCAAATGCTCAGTCCATAACAGGGAAACCAGTTTCCCAGCACTGCCTCGACTTTCAAGCCAAGGACGACTCACAACACGGTGGCACGTGGGACAGCCCAGTGGGTAAACGTCGTGGGAAAGCTCGTGGCAAAGCCTCGTGGGAAAGCCTCCACGGAAAGCCACAGATTCCTGGATCCACGCGAAGGGAAGCGTGACACTGCTGCTACAGCTCGGGAGGAAATTGCACGTACATGCATCCACTAGGGACGAGGACTGATTAACCGGGGAGACTCCAGAAGTACCCCAAGGTCCATGTAAGCACTGGAGAGGTTTTCTCAGGTTTCGCACCGACTCCACACAAGGTATAAGGCGCCGGCATCGACGGGAGAGGAATCCCGAGAGGCCCCCGAGCAACTCGCATGGTGACTAGGCCTTTCCTGAGGCCACCAGAGCGGGTCCCTGAGGACCCCGTCTTAAGTCCACAGCACCTGCCGCAACTCGAGAAAATTCAGGAGGTTCTTCCCTTCAGGCGACATGAGGCCCATTTGTGCTGAGGCGTCTCGAGACTAATCACACCTAACCTCTGGAACTTCCATAGGGTCTTTCACACCCTTGCTGCAACTCAAGAAGTTCCTCGACATACCCGTTTCCCCTCGAGAGGAAGCACGAGAGTCCCGCCCACATCCAGAGGAGCCCCGTTTCCGCCTCATAGTTCCAGAGGAGGGATCCTTTCCCTAGGTGGTCGGGTAAGTATTCCTGGCGTTCCCGTCGCATCTCAAGAGGAGGCGCTCTCCACAGGAAAGGCGAGAGGAACTCCAGGGTCGTGCCACCATTCCCAGAGTCCCCCAAATGCTCAGTACATAACAGGGAAACCAGTTTCCCAGCACTGCCTCGACTTTCAAGCCAAGGACGACTCACAACACGGTGGCACGTGGGACAGCCCAGTGGGTAAACGTCGTGGGAAAGCTCGTGGCAAAGCCTCGTGGAAAGCCTCCACGGAAAGCCACAGATTCCTGGATCCACGCGAAGGGAAGCGTGACACTGCTGCTACAGCTCGGGAGGAAATTGCACGTACATGCATCCACTAGGACGAGGACTGACTAACCAGGGGAGACTCCAGAAGTACCCCAAGGTCCATGTAAGCACTGGAGAGGGTTTCTCAGGTTTCGGCACCGACTCCACACAAGGTATAAGGCGCCGGCATCGACGGGAGAGGAATCCCGAGAGGCCCCGAGCAACTCGCATGGTGACTGGCCTTTCCTGAGGCCACCAGAGCGGGTCCCTGAGGACCCCGTCTTAAGTCACAGCACCTGCCGGCAACTCGAGAAAATTCAGGAGGTTCTTCCCTTCAGGCGACATGAGGCCCATTTGTGCTGAGGCGTCTCGAGACTAATCACACCTAACCTCTGGAACTTCCATAGGGTCTTTCACACCCTTGCTGCAACTCAAGAAGTTCCTCGACATACCCGTTTCCCCTCGAGAGGAAGCACGAGAGTCCCGCCCACATCCAGAGGAGCCCCGTTTCCGCCTCATAGTTCCAGAGGAGGGATCCTTTCCCTAGGTGGTCGGGTAAGTATTCCTGGCGTTCCCGTCGCATCTCAAGAGGAGGCGCTCTCCACAGGAAAGGCGAGAGGAACTCCAGGGTCGTGCCACCATTCCCAGAGTCCCCCAGATGTCTCAGTCCATGCCAGGGAAACCAGTTTTCCCTGCACTGCCTCGACTTTCAAGCCGAGGATCGACTCATACAACGGTGGCACGTGGACAGCCCTGTGGGAAAGCCTCGTGGGAAAGCCTCATGGGAAAGCCTCGAGGTAAAGCCCCTGATCCCTTGATCCACAAGAAGGGAAGCGTGACACTCCTGCTACAGCTCGGGAGCGCACGTGCATGCCCCCACTCGAGACGAGGACTGACTCCCCTGGGAGACTCCAGAAGTACCCCAAGATCCATGTCAGCACTGGAGAGGAATCCTCAGGTTCCGGCACCGACTCCACACAAGATCTTAGGCCCCGGCATCGAGGGGAGAGGAATCCCGAGAGGCCCCGAGCAACTCCCATGGGGACTGGCCTTTCATGAGGCCACCAGCGCGGGTCCCTCAGGTCCCCTTCGTAAGTCGAGAGCACCTGCCGCAACTTCGAGAAAATTCAGGAGGTTCTCGCCTCCAGGCGAGATGAGGCCCATTTCCGACTGAGGCGTCTCGAGGCTAATCACACCTAAGCTCTGGAACTTCCAAAGGGTCCTTCACACCCTTGCTGCAACTCAAGAAGTTCCCCAACATACCCGTCTCCACTCGAGAGGAAGCACGAGAGTCCCGCCCACATCCAGAGGAGCCCCGTTTCCGCCTCCTAGCTCGAGAGGTGGGATCCTTTCGCTGCGTGGTCGGGAAAGAATTCCCGGCGTTCCCGTCGCATCTCAAGAGGAGGCGCTCTCCACAGGAAAGGCGAGAGGAACTCCAGGGTCGTGCTCACCATTCCCAGAGTCCCCCAGATGTCTCAGTCCATTCCAGGGAAACCTGTTTTCCCTGCACTGCCTCGACTTTCAAGCCGAGGATCGACTCACACCACGGTGGCACGTGGGACAGCCCTGTGGGAAAGCCTCGTGGAAAGCCTCGAGGAAAGCCGCAGATCCCTTGATCCACGCGAAGGGAAGCGTGACACTGCTGCTACAGCTTCGGGAGGAAATGCGCACGTGCATGCCCCCACTCGAGACGAGGACTGACTCCCCTGGGGAGACTCCAGAAGTACCCAAGATCCAATGTCAGCACTGGAGAGGAATCCTCACGGTTCCGGCACCGACTCACAAGCAAGGTCTTAGGCCGCGGCATCGACGGGAGAGGAATCCCGAGAGGCCACTGAGCAACTCGCATGGGGACTGGCCTTTCCTGAGGCCACCAGAGCGGGTCCCTGAGGTCCCCGTCGTAAGCTCGAGAGCACCTGCCGCAACTCGAGAAAATCCAGGAGGTTCTCCCTCCAGGCGAGATGAGGCCCATTTCCGCTGAAGCGTCTCGAAGGCTAATCACATCTAACCTCTGGAACTTCCAAAGGGTCCTTCACACCCTTGCTGCAACTCAAGAAGTTCCCCGACATAACCGTCTCCACTCGAGAGGAAGCACGAGAGTCCCGCCCACATCCAGAGGAGCCCCGTTTCCGCCTCCTAGCTCGAGAGGAGGGATCCTTTTCCCTGCGTGGTCGGGAAAGAATTCCCCGCGTTCCCGTCGGCATCTCAAGAGGAGGCGCTCTCCACAGGAAAGGCGAGAGGAACTCCAGGGTCGATGCCACCATTCCCAGAGTCCCCCAGATGTCTCAGTCCATTCCAGGGAAACCTGTTTTCCCTGCACTGCCTCGACTTTCAAGCCGAGGATCGACTCACACCACGGTGGCACGTGGGACAGCCCTGTGGGAAAGCCTCGTGGGAAAGCCTCCTGGCAAAACCTCGATGAAAGCCACAGATTTCCTTCATCCACGCGAAGGGAAGCATGACACTGCTGCTACAGCTCGGGAGGAAAGTGCACGTGCATGACCCTAAGTCGAGACGAGGACTGACTCCCCTGGGGAGACTCCAGAAGTACCACAAGATCCATGTCAGCACTGGAGAGGAAGTCCTCAGGTTCCGGCACCGTACTCCACACAACGTCTTAGGCCCCGGCATCGACGGGAGAGGAATCCCGAAGGCCCGCTAGCAACTCGCATGGGACTGGCCTTTCCTGAGGCCACCAGAGCAGGTCCCTGAGGTCCTCGTCTTAAGTCGAGAGCACCTGCCGCAACTCGTAGAAAATCCAGGAGGTTCTCCCCTCCAGGCGAGATGAGGCCCATTTCCGCTGAGGCGTCTCGAGGCTAATCACACCTAGCTCTGGAACTTCCAAAGGGTCCTTCACACCCTTGCTGCAACTCAAGAAGTTCCCCGACATACCCGTCTCCACTCGAGAGGAAGCACGAGAGTCCCGCCCACATCCAGAGGAGACCCCGTTTCCTGCCTCCATAGCTCAAGAGGAGGGATCCTTTCCCTGCGTGGTCGGGAAAGAATTCCCCGGTGTTCCCGTTGCATCTCAAGAGGAGTCGCTCTCCACAGGAAAGGCGAGAGGAACTCCAGGGTCGTGCCACCATTCCCAGAGTCCCCCAGATATCTCAGTCTATTCCAGGGAAACCTGTTTTCCCTGCACTGCCTCGACTTTCAAGCCGAGGATCGACTCACACCACGGTGGCACGTGGGACAGCCCTGTGGGAAAGCCTCTTGGGAAAGCCACAGTAACCTTGATCCACGCGAAGGGAAGCGTGACACTGCTGCTACAGCTCGGGAGGAAAGCTCACGTGCATGCCCCCACTCGAGACGAGGACTGACTCCACTGGGAGACTCCAGGAGTTCACCAAGATACATGTCGGCACTGCAGAGGAATACCTCAGTTTCCAGCACCGACTCCACACAAGGTCTTAGGCCCCCGGCATTAACGGGAGAGGAATCCCAAGAGGCCCCCGGCAAACTCGCATGGGGACTGGCCTTTCCTGAGGCGACCAGAGCGGGTCCCTGAGGTCCCCGTCGTTAGTCGAGAGCACCTGCCGCAACTCCAGAAAATCCAGGAGGTTCTCCCCTCCAGGCGAGATGAGGCCCATTTCCGCTGAGGTGTCTCGAGGCTAATCACACCTAAACTCTGTAACTTCCAAAGGTTCCTTCACACCCTTGCTTCAACTCAAGAAGTTCCCCGACATACCCGTCGCCACTCGAGAGGAAGCACGAAGGTCCCACCCACATCCAGAGCAGTCCCCGCTTCCGCCTCCTAGCTCGAGACGGAGGGATCCTTTCCCTTGCGTGTCGGGACAGAATTCCCGGCGTTCCCGTCGCATCTCAAGAGGAGTCGCTTTCCACAGGAAAGGCGAGAGGAACTTCAGAGTCGTACCACCATTCTCAGAGTCCCCCAGATGTCTCACTCCATTCCAGGGAAACCTGTTTTCCCTGCACTGCCTCGACTTTGAAGCCGAGGATCCACTCACACCACGGTGGCACGTGGGACAGCCCTGTGGGAAAGCCTCGTGGGAAAGCCTCGTGGGAAAGCCTCGAGGGAATGCCACAGATCCCTTGATCCACGAGAAGGGTAGCGTGACACTGCTGCTACAGCTAGGGAGGAAAGCGCACGTGCATGCCCCCACTCGAGACGAGGACTGACTCCCCTGGGGAGACTCCAGAAATACCCCACGATGCATGTCAGCACTGGAGAGGAAACCTCAGGTTCAGGCACCGACTTCACACAAGATCTTAGGCTCCAGGCATCTAAGGAGAGGAGTCCCGAGAGGCCCCCGAGCAACTCGCATGGGGACTGGCCTTTCCTGAGGCCACCAGAGCGGGTCCCTGAGGTCCCCGTCGTAAGTCGAGAGCACCTGCCGCAACTCGAGAAAATCCAGGAGGTTCTCCCCTCCAGGCGAGATGAAGCCATTTCCGCTGAGGCTTCTCGAGGCTAATCACACCTAACCTCTGGAACTTCCAAAGGGTCCTTCACACCCTTGCTGCAACTCAAGAAGTTCCCCGACTTACCCGGCTCCACTCGAAAGGAAGCACGAGAGTCCCGCCCACATCCAGAGGAGACCCGTTTCTGCCTCCTAGCTGGAGAGGAGGGATCCTTTCCTGCGTGGTCGGGAAAGAATTCCCGGCGTTCCGTCGCATCTCAAGAGGAGGCGCTCTCCACAGGAAAGGCGAGAGGAACTCCAGGGTCGTGCCACCATTCCCACAGTCCCCCAAATGCTCAGTCCATAACAGGGAAACCAGTTTCCCAGCACTGCCTCGACTTTCAAGCAAGGACGACTCACAACACGGTGGCACGTGGGACAGCCCAGTGGGTAAACGTCGTGGGAAAGCCAAAGCCTCGTGGGAAAGCCTCCACGGAAAGCCACAGATTCCTGGATCCACGCGAAGGGAAGCGTGACACTGCTGCTACAGCTCGGGAGGAAATTGCACGTACATGCATCCACTAGGGACGAGGACTGACTAACCGGGGAGACTCCAGAAGTACCCCAAGGTCCATGTAAGCACTGGAGAGGTTTTCTCAGGTTTCGGCACCGACTCCACACAAGGTATAAAGCCGCCATCGACGGGAGAGGAATCCCGAGAGGCCCCCGAGCAACTCGCATGGTGACTGGCCTTTCCTGAGGCCACCAGAGCGGGTCCCTGAGGACCCCGTCTTAAGTCCACAGCACCTGCCGCAACTCGAGAAAATTCAGGAGGTTCTTCCCTTCAGGCGACATGAGGCCCATTTGTGCTGAGGCGTCTCGAGACTAATCACACCTAACCTCTGGAACTTCCATAGGGTCTTTCACACCCTTGCTGCAACTCAAGAAGTTCCTCGACATACCCGTTTCCCCTCGAGAGGAAGCACGAGAGTCCCGCCCACATCCAGAGGAGCCCCGTTTCCGCCTCATAGTTCCAGAGGAGGGATCCTTTCCCTAGGTGGTCGGGTAAGTATTCCTGGCGTTCCCGTCGCATCTCAAGAGGAGGCGCTCTCCACAGGAAAGGCGAGAGGAACTCCAGGGTCGTGCCACCATTCCCAGAGTCCCCCAGATGCTCAGTCCAAGCCAGGGAAACCAGTTTTCCCTGCACTGCCTCGACTTTCAAGCCGAGGATCGACTCATACAACGGTGGCACGTGGACAGCCCTGTGGGAAAGCCTCGTGGGAAAGCCTCATGGGAAAGCCTCGAGGTAAGCCCCTGATCCCTTGATCCACAAGAAGGGAAGCGTGACACTCCTGCTACAGCTCGGGAGCGCACGTGCATGCCCCCACTCGAGACGAGACTGACTCCTGGGAGACTCCAGAAGTACCCCAAGATCCATGTCAGCACTGGAGAGGAATCCTCAGGTTCCAGCACCGACTCCACACAAGATCTTAGGCCCGGCATCGAGGGAAGAGGAATCCCGAGAGGCCCCCCGAGCAACTCCCATGGGACTGGCCTTTCATGAGGCCACCAGCGCGGGTCCCTCAGGTCCCCTTCGTAAGTCGAGAGCACCTGCCGCAACTTGAGAAAATTCAGGAGGTTCTCCCCTCCAGGCGATGAGGCCCATTTCCGCTGAGGCGTCTCGAGGCTAATCACACCTAAGCTCTGGAACTTCCAAAGGGTCCTTCACACCCTTGCTGCAACTCAAGAAGTTCCCCAACATACCCGTCTCCACTCGAGAGGAAGCACGAGAGTCCCGCCCACATCCAGAGAGCCCCGTTTCCCGCCTCCTAGCTCCAGAGGTGGGATCCTTTCCTGCGTGGTCGGGAAAGAATTCCCGGCGTTCCCGTCGCATCTCAAGAGGAGGCGCTCCCCACAGGAAAGGCGAGAGGAACTCCAGGGTCATGCCCATTCCCAGAGTCCCCCAGATGCTCAGTCC
>NW_017192869.1:0-10073 GCF_001704415.2 Capra hircus
CAGTGACTCAGATTCCAATGAGAGTGGCTAGTCCCCTGCCTGAGGACATTGTAAGACTTGTACTGGGGCATAGCTTGCTTTCTTTTCAAGAAATTTCGGTAGTGTCTTGTGTAGTAAATTCTGATTATACTGAAAAAACTGAAGTTTTGATCTCGCCACCTGCTAAAACTGTGCAATTAATAAAAATTAAAAAAAAAATAATAGCACAGCTTTTGCTTTTACCTTATTACCAAACAGAAAACCAGACAAAAAAAGCCCCAGAGGATCTAGATCTAGCTTTTTGGGTGCAAAAAATTGCAGCTTCTAGGCCTTTAAAAGATTTTTAATTCAAAGATATAAAATGTCATGGCTGTTAGACAATAGACAAGACGTTTCTTACATTGCTGAGAGACTAGCGCAGCTCCTGGCCAACATATACTACTGAAAAGGAGTTAGAAAAGTGGTATGCAGGATAAAAATGTAGAGTAAGATGAGAGAGAGTTTAAACCTTTGTGAATAGTGAGCTCCCCCGTTGCTGGAAGTTTCAAGCTAAGATTAAATGGTTACTTGTCATCTAAAAGGCTATAGACCAGATTTGGGTTATAAAAGATCATTAGAAAAAGCTTATAAAGATATTGTGTAACACCTCTTTTCTTGCTTCTTATATTTGGGTCTAGTGATATGGTTTTTGGATAACAAAAATTACTCAGAAACGGCCTATGAAAACTATTCTGATTAATGGCAAGTCTATTGTGGGGTTATTAGACACAGGAGCAGACGTTTCTTGCATTTCAGGAAAAGACTGGCCTAGCTCCTGGCCCACCTCCTGGCCCACACATACTACTGAAAATAACTTGGTGGGGATAGGAAGAGCCCCCACAGTAGCCAAAAGTGCAAAAATTTTAGATTGGCAATTTGAGGACACCCGTGGAACTTTCCAACCGTATGTAGTCCCTTCACTCCCCTTACCCTGTGGGGGAGGGACATGCTATCTCAAATGGGAGTGTTACTTTTTAGCCCTGATGATAAAGTGACCTCTCAGATGCTGCAGATCGGCTATGATCCATCAAAAGGATTGGGTAAACAACAGACAAGAATAATTGAGCTAATTTGCCCAACTCCTCGCAAGCTATATACTGGATTGGGATATCCAAATTTATAATGAAGGCCATTGTTTTTGCTGCCTACCCCATTACATGAAAATTTCAAGATCCGGTGTGGGGAACAGTGGCCTCTGCCTAAGGAAAAATTACTGACATATTAATTAAAAAGATTAATTCAAATATACTGATTTATTAAATTGTTTAATAAAGAACCATCAAAAATTGTACTTCCATATAACAGAGAACAACTTGATGCTTTTCAAATGTTTGATGATTGGCAGATTGCTATAGGAAATTCTTGTGATCAGATCTTGCATCATTTACCCTCACGTGCTTTGTTAATTCAAAAATTAAAAAGAGAGAAATTAAGTATAGTTTTCCCCCATCAGATTTTACAACATGTTCTCTTTGTAATAAGTTAAATGCTGATTCGTTTGAAACAGTAAAATAAAAAGCCATTAGTAAAGCAAAAAGATCTCCTCCAGATAACAAAAAGATCCCGACCCAAAATTTACTGCGGGTCGAGGAAGTGTTTATATTTTTTTTCCACAGGGTGCAGATTCGTCAACTTGGATCCCGGACAGACTGATTCGCCACAAAAGAAAAAGGGAACTTCTCTGCCACCACCACCGCGGGAAACAGCCGCGCACCAAAAGCTGCGGGCGGGGCCAGCCTGACTGACGGAACCCAGTGCACCGCACTCGCAGCCCCATAACAGCGCCAGTGTCAGAGGGCGGGGTGAAGGCCGCTGCTCCTACCGGCAAAAGAGGCAAAAGAAACATCAAGATCCCGGCAGGACTAACAGCTGCTGCAGCACAAACTCCAACCAGAAAATGACTCTATTTACTCTATTTTGGCTTGTCTATCCTCTCCTTATGTTCTTCTTTTCACCAATGATTCCAGAAAACTTAATGTACCTAATGTAGCGACTTGTGAACCATGGATGTTTTCATCTTGTTTAACTCCTCAAAGTAATGTCTGCTCTTCTGTGGTTTTAAAGATGTCCTATAACTGTAACAACTTATTGATATGATAATTATGTTCTTGCTGTGTTACAACAACTGTTATTGTTACTACAACAGCAATCATTGACTCAACAAGTGTAAATGCCCAATATGTTAAAAAATCAAGGTTTAGGTATTTTGGAACAGCTCAGATATTAGTTTAGACTTAGGGAAACTTCATAATCAGATTCAGACCTTGGAACACTCCCGATTAGATTTTACCACCGCAGGAGAAGCCAATGACTTTTCCCACACTTTCTCTAACTTCATTTCTGAAGACTGTTCTGTCTACTGTCTATAATCTTGCTCCTCATAATCATACTTCCCTATATTGTCTAGATTCTTCGGCAGAGCATTCGGAATCTCGAGACCGAACTGCACCTGATTTTAAACATAAATAATAATTATTTAAAATTAAAAAGGGTGAGATGCCGGGAGCCAGTGTGAGGAATCCCGCCCGTGACAAGGTCATGAGGAAGGAAGCTGACATACGCAAGGCGTGCTCAGACTTCAGGGACCCCTCTGGAAATTCCTAAGCACGTACCCCAACAAAAATCTGCCGGGCTTTTGTGCTCTGCTTTTCCACTCTTCTGACATTTTCTGGAAAAAGTCAATTCAGGGTTTCAGTCTTCTGCATTTGAAAGAGTGTTTCAATCTAAAAACCCCTCCGATGGCTTTTCTAGCCTGCCTGCAGGACTCTGCGAGTGTGATTGTTTGAGGCCTCCTGACCGCAGGAGGCACAGGAAGCTTAAAATATCCTAGGAATGTAGGGGCTTCCGAAGAGTCAAAATCTTTAGAATAGGACTGATTAAAAGTTTCATTTGTTGAGTCAATGCTTGCTGCCAAATTTTCATATCCTTTATTTTTAGATATAGTTGGTATATAGAAAAACAAGTAGTAGACCTGGTATTAGCAACATTAGATCTTTGAGTTAAGTACCTTCTTTGTTATATCCCACTGCACCTTTGTTCTATAGAGATGTAACTTTAATGCTTTAAGGAGATGCAAATTAAAGAAAAACACTTCAGGGGAAACAAAATCAAGCATTCATTAAGGAAGAGAGCTAAAAAGTGTTAACAAGCTTCTTGGCCAGAAGATAATGTAAATCACCTGAGACCTTTTGTATACAAAATGATGTATAGAAAGAGTCTGGGCTGCGAACGCTACATAATTCTGTGTTACCCGTTGATCTCCATGTTTTATCAAAAGTATAAAAGGCCTTCTGAACAATAAAGGATCGGATCAGTTTCTCGAACTAGTCTCTCGGCCTGGTTTCTTGGGACTCTGGCTCCCCCCATGTCTCTCTCTCTCCTCTTCTCTCCCCTTCCCTCTCTCTGCTCTTTACTTTAACTTCAGGCTGAATCTCCATCTGGGGCGCGGAGGCTCGCCAGGTCTACTTACTTGCCCCGGCTGTTAAGACCCGCACGAAAGGGAGCTTAAGGCGAGGCACCCTTAGATATTCAAGCGGGCGCCGGTGGCCCAAACGTAGATGGTGCAGAATTCCTTGTCTGGAATTTTATTGGCCTTCCGCGTAAACCAAGCTATTCAGCCCTCTTCGTCCACTTAATCTTCTTATTACACTATAGTTTCTTAATCTAATCTTACATTAATAAACAAACAAGTTTTTCCACGCCAACGCCGTCCACCCTTCGAATTCCCTGGATCCACCGGGGCTGGACCCCGGCAGAAAGCCTCGTGGGAAAGCCTCGTGGGAAAGCCTCGAGGGAAAGCCCCTTATCTCTTGGTTCACGCGAAGGGAAGCGTGACACTGCTGCTACAGCTCGGGAGGAAAGCCCACGTGCATGCCCCCACTCGAGACGAAGACTGATTCCCCTGGGGAGACTACAGAAGTACCCCAAGATCCATGTCAGCACTGGAGAGGAATCCTCAGGTTCAGGCACTGACTCCACACAAGGTTTTTGGCCCCAGCATTGACGGGAGAGGAAACCCGAGAGTCACCCGAGAGGCCACCCGAGCAACTTGCAAGGGGACTGGCCTTTCCTGAGGCCACCAGAGCGGGTCCCTGAGGTCCCCGTCGTAAGTCGAGAGCACCTGCCGCAACTCGAGAAAATCCAGGAGGTTCTCCCCTCCTGGCGAGATGAGGCCCATTTCCGCTGAGGCGTCTCTAGGGCTAATCACACCTAAACTCTGGAACTTCCAAAGGGTCCTTCACACCCTTGCTGCAACTCAAGAAGTTCCCCGACATACGCGACTCCACTCGAGAGGAAGCACGAGAGTCCCGCCCACATCCAGAGGAGCCCTGTTTCCGCCTCCTAGCTCGAAAGGAGGGATCCTTTTCCCTGCGTGGTCGGGAAAGAATTCCCGGCGTTCCCGTCGCATCTCAAGAGGAGGCGCTCTCCACAGGAAAGGCGAGAGGAACTCCAGGGTCGTGCCACATTCCAAGAGTCCCCGAGATGTCTCAGTCCATTCCAGGGAAACCTGATTTCCCAGCACTGCCTCCACTCTCAAGCCGAGGATCGACACCCACCACGGTGGCACGTGGGACAGCCCTGTGGAAAGCCTCGTGGGAAAGCCTCTTGGGAAAGCCTCTAGGGAAAGACACAGATCCCTTGATCCACGCGAAGGGAAGTGCGACACTGCTGCTACAGCTCGGAAGGAAAGCGCACGTGCATGCCCCACTTGAGACGAGGACTGACTCCACTGGGGAGACTTCAGAAGTACCCCCAGATCCATGTCAGCACTGGAGAGGAATCCTCAGGTTCCGGCACCGGCTCCACACAAGATCTTAAGCCCCGGCATCGACGGGAGAGGAATCCCGAGAGGCCCCCGAGCAACTCGCATGGGGGACTGGCCTTTCCTGAGGCCACCAGAGCGGGTCCCTGAGGTCCCCGTCGTAAGTCGAGAGCACCTGCCGCAACTCGAGAAAATCCAGGAGGTTCTCACCCTCCAGGCGAGATGAGGCCCATTTCCGCTGAGGCGTCTCCAGGCAAATCACACCTAACATCTGGAACTGCCAAAGGGTCCTTCACACCCTTGCCTAGCAACTCAAGAAGTTCCCCGACATACCCGTCTCCACTCGAGAGGAAGCACGATGGTCCCGCCCACATCCAGAGGAGCCCCGTTTCCGCCTCCTAGCTCGAGAGGAGGGATCCTTTCTCTGCGTGGTCGGGAAAGAATTCCCGGCGTTCCCGTCGCATCTCAAGAGGAGGCGCTGTCCACAGGAAAGGCCAGAGGAACTCCAGGGTCGTGCCCCATTCCCAGAGTCCCCCAGATGTCTCAGTCCATTCCAGGCAAACCTGTTTTCCCTGCACTGCATCGACTTTCAAGCCGAGGATCGAAACACACCACGGTGGCACGTGGGACAGCCCTGTGGGAAAACCTCGTGGGAAAGCCTCGGTGGAAAGCCTCGAAGGAAAGCCACAGATCCCTTGATCCACGCGATGGGAAGCGTGACACTGCTGCTACAGCTCGAGAGGAAAGCGCACGTGCATGGCCCCACTCGAGACGAGAACTGACTCCCCTGGGGAGACTCCAGAAGTACCCCAAGATCCATGTCAGCACTGGAGAGGAATCCTCAGGTTCCGGCACCAACTCCACACAAGGTCTTAAGCCCCGGCATCGTCGGTAAAGGAATCCCGAGAGGCCCCCGAGCAACTCACATGGGGACTGGCCTTTCCTGAGGTCAGCAGAATGGGTCCCTGAGGTTCACGTCGGGAAGTCGAGAGCACCTGTCTGCAACTCGAGAAAATCCAGGAAGTTCTCCCCTCCAGGCGAGATGAGGCCCATTTCCACTGAGGCGTCTGGAGGCTAATCTCATCTAACTTCTGGAACTTCCAAAGGGTCTTTCACACCTTTGCTGCAACTCAAGAAGTTCCCCGACATACCCGTCTCCACTCGAGAGGAAGCCCGATAGTCCCGCCCACATCCAGAGGAGCCCCGTTTCCAGCTTCCTAGCTCGAGAGGAGGGATCCTTTCCCTGCGTGTTCGGGAATGAATTTCCGGCGTTTCCGACACATCTCAAGAGGAGGCGATCTCCACAGGTAAGGGGAGAGGAACTTCAGGGTCGTGTCACCATTCCAAGAGTCCCCCAGAGGTCTCAGTCCATTCCAGGGAAACCTGTTTTCCCTGCACTGCCTCGACTTTCAAGCCGAGGATCGACACACACCACGGTGGCACGTGGGACAGCCCTGTGGGAAACCCTCGTGGGAAAGCCTCGTGGGAAAGCCTCGAGGGAAAGCCACAGATCCCTTGATCCACGCGATGGGAAGCGTGACACTGCTGCTACAGCTCTGGAGGAAAGCGAACGTGCATGCCCCCACTCGAGACGAGGACTGACTCCCCTGAGGAGATTCCAGAAGTACCCCAAGATCCATGTCAGCACTGGAGAGGAATCCTCAGGTTCCGGCACTGACTCCACACAAGGTCTTAGGCCCTAGCATCGACGGGAGTGGAATCCCGCAAGGCCCGCGAGCTACCTGCATGGGGACTGGCCTTTCCTGAGGCCACCAGAGCGGGTCCCTGAGGTCCCCGTCGTAAGTCGAGAACACCTGTCGCAACTCGAGAAAATCCAGGAGCTTCTCCCCTCCAGGCAAGATGAGGCCCATTTCCACTGAGGCGTCTCAAGGCTAATCAAATCTAACTTCTGGAACTTCCAAAGGGGCTTTCACACCTTTGCTGCAACTCAAGAAGTTCCCGGACATACCCGTCTCCACTCGAGAGGAAGCACGAGAGTCCCGCCCACATCCAGAGGAGCCCCGTTTCCGCCTCCTAGCTCGAGAGGAGGGATCCTTTCCCTGCGTGGTCGGGAATGAATTCCCGGCGTTTCCCGACACATCTCAAGAGGAGGCGCTCTCCACAGGTAAGGGAGAGGAACTTCCAGGGTCGTGTCACCATTCCCAGAGTCCCCCAGAGGTCTCAGTCCATTCCAGGGAAACCTGTTTTCCCTGCACTGCATCGACTTTCAAACCGAGGATTGACTCACACCAAGGCGGCACGTGGGACTGCCCTGTGGGAAAGCCTCGTTGGAAAGCCTCGAGGGAAAGCCACAGATCCCTTGATCCACGCGAAGGGAAGCGCGACACTGCTGCTACAGCTCGGGAGGAAAGCGCACGTGCATGCCCCCACTTGAGACGAAGACTGACTCCCCTGGGGAGACTCCAGAAGTACCCCAAGATCCATGTCAGCACTGGAGAGGAATCCTCAGGTTCTGGCACTGATTCCACACAATGTCTTAGGCGCCAGCATCGACGGGAGAGGAATCCCGAGAGGCCCCCGAGCTTCTCACATGGGGACTGGCCTTTCCTGAGGCAACCAGAGCGTGTCCCTGAGGTCCCCATCATAAGTCGAGAGCACCTGCCGCAACTCGATAAAATCCAGGAGGTTCTCCCCTTCAGGCGAAATGAGGCCCATTTCCGCTGAGGCGTCTCGAGGATAATCACACCTAACCTATGGAACTTCCAAAGGGTTCTTCACACCCTTGCTGCAACTCAAGAAGTTCCCCGACATACCCGTCTCCACTTGAGAGGAAGCACGAGAGTTTCCGGCCACATCCAGAGGAGCCCCGTTTCCGCCTCCTAGCCTGAGATGAGGGATCCTTTCCCTGCGTGGTCGGGAAAGAAGTCCCGGCGTTTCCGTCGCATCTCAAGAGGAGGCGCTCTCCACAGGAAAGGCGAGAGGAACTCCAGGGTCGTGCCACCATTCCCAGAGACAACCAGATGTCTCAGTCCATTCCAGGGAAAACTGTTTTCCCTGCACTGCGTCGACTTTCAAGCCGAGGATCGACTCACAACACGGTGGCACGTGGGACAGCCCTGTGGGACAAGCCCTGTGGGAAAACCTCGTGGGAAAGCCTCGAGGGAAAGCCTCGAGGGAAAGCCACAGATCCCTTGATCCACGCGAAGGGAAGCATGACACTGCTGCTACAGATCAGAAGGAAAGCGCACGTGCATGCCACCACTCGAGAGGAGGACTGACTCTACTCGGGAGACTCCAGAAGTCCCCCCAGATCCACGTCAGCACTGGAGAGGAATACTCAGGTTCCGGCACAGGCCTCCACATAAGATCTTAGGGCCCGGCATCGACGGGAGAGGAATCCCGAGAGGCCCCCGAACAACTCGCATGGGGACTGGCCTTTCCAGAGGCCACCAGAGCGGGTCCCTGAGGTCCCCGTCGTAAGTCGAGAGCACCTGCCGCAACTCGAGAACATCCAGGAGGTTCTCCCCTCCAGGCGAGATGAGTGCCATTTCCGCTGAGGCATCTCGAGGCTAATCACACCTAACCTCTGGAGCTCCCAAAGCGACATCACACCCTTGCTGCAACTCAAGAAGATCCCCGACATACCCGTCTACACTCGAGAGGAAGCACGTGAGTCCCGCCCACATCCAGAGGAGCCCCGTTTCCGCCTCCTAGCTCGAGAGGAGGGATCCTTTCCCTGCGTGGTCGGGAAACAATTCCTGGCGTTTCCGTCGCATCTCAAGAGGAGTCGCTCTCCACAGGAAAGGCGAAAGGAACTCCAGGATCGTTCCACATTCCCAGAGTCCCCAGGATGTCTCAGTCCATTCCAGGGAAACCTGCTTTCCCTGCACTGCCTCGACTTTCAAGCGAAGATCGACTCACACCATGGTGGCACGTGGGACAGCCCTGTGGGAAAGCCTCGTTGGAAAGCCTCGAGGGAAAGCCACAGATCCCTTGATCCACGCGAAGGGAAAGCGTGACACTGCTGCTACAGCTCGAGAGGAAAGCGCATGTGCATGCCCCCACTCGAGACGAGGACTGACTCCACTGGGGAGACTACAGAAGAACCCCAAGATCCATGTCAGAACTGGAGAGGAATGCTAAGGTTCCGGCACCGACTCCACACAAGATCTAATGCCCCGGCCTCAGACGGGAGAGGAATCCCGAGAGGCCCCCGAGCAACTCGCATGGGGACTGGCCTTTCCTGAGGCCACCAGAGCGGGTCCCTGAGGTCCCCGTAGTAAGTCGAGAGCAACCTGCTGCAACTCGAGAAAATCCAGGAGGTTCTCCCCTCCAGGCGAGATGCGGCCCATTGCTGCTGAGGCGTCTCGAGGCTAATCACACCTAACCTCTGGAACTTCCAAAGGGTTCTTCACACCCTTGCTGCAACTCAAGAAGTTCCCCGACATACCCATCTCCACTTGAGAGGAAGCACGAGAGTCCCGGCCACATCCAGAGGAGCCCCCGGTTTCCGAGTCCTAGCCTGAGATGAGGGATCCTTTCCCTGCTTGGTCGGGAAAGAATTCCCGCGTTCCCGTCGCATCTCAAGAGGAGGCGCTCTCCACAGGAAAGGCGAGAGGAACTCCAGGGTCGTGACACCATTCCCAGAGACCCAGGTGTCTCAGTCCATTCCAGGGAAACCTGTTTTCCCTGCACTGCGTCGACTTTCAAGCGAGGATCGACTCACACCACGGTGGCACGTGGGGGCAGCCTGTGGGAAAGCCTCGTGGAAAGCCTCGTGGGAAACCTCGAGGGAAAGCCACAGATCCCTTGATCCACGCGAAGGGAAGCGTGACACTGCTGCTACAGCTCGGGAGGAAAGCGCACGTGCATGACCTAAGTCGAGACGAGGACTGAATCCCCGGTGGAGACTCCAGAAGTACCCCAAGATCCATGTCAGCACTGGAGAGGAATCCTCAGGTTCCAGCACTGTCTCCACACAACGTCTTAGGGCCCCGGCATCAACGGGAGAGGAATCCCGAAGGGGCCCCTAGCAACTAGCATGGGGACTGGCCTTTCCTGAGGCCACCAGAACCAGGTCCCAGAGGTCCCGTCTTAAGTCGAGAGCACCTGTGGCAACTCTAGAAAATCCAGGAGGTTCTCCCCTCCAGGCGAGATGAAGCCGCCATTTCCGGGAGGCGTCTCGAGGCTAATCACACCTGGCCTCTGGACTTCCAAAGGGTCCTTCACACCCTTTGCTGCAACTCAAGAAGTTCCCGACTACCCATCTCCACTCGAGAGGAAGCACGAGAGTCCTGCCCACATCCAGAGAAGCCCCGTTTCCGCCTCATAG
>NW_017192870.1:0-10072 GCF_001704415.2 Capra hircus
GATTGGGCGGACTCTCATGCTTCCTCTTGAGTGGAGACGGGTATGTCGGGGAACTTCTTCAGTTGCAGCAAGGGTGTAAAGGCCCCTTTGGAAGTTCCAGAGGTTAGGTGTGATTAGCCTGGGGACGCCTCAGAGGAAATGGGCCTCATCTCCCCTGGAGGGGAGAACCTCTTGCATTTTTCTCGAAGTGGTGCAGGTGTTCGTGCGTTACGACGGGGACCTCAGGGACCCGCTCTGGTGGCCTCAGGAAAGGCCAGTCCCCCATGCGAGTTGCTCGGGGGCCTCTCGGGATTCCTCTCCCGTCGATGCCGGGGCCTAAGACCTTGTGTGGAGTCAGTGCCGGAACCTGAGGGTTCCTCTCCAGTGCTGACATGGATCTTGGGGTACTTCTGGAGTCTCCACAGGGGAGTCAGTCCTCGTCCCGAGTGAGGGGCATGCACGTGAACTTTTCTCCCGAGCTGTAGCAGCAGTGTCACGCTCCCTTCGTGTGTATCAAGGGATCTGTGGCTTTCCCTCGAGGCTTTCCCACGAGACTTTGCCACGAGGCTTTCCCACAGGGCTTGTCCCACGTGCCACCGTCTTGTGAGTCGATCCTCGGCTTGAAAGTCGAGGCAGTGCAGGGAAAACAGGTTTCCCTGGAATGGACTGAGACAGCTGGGGGACTCTGGAATGGTGGAACGACCCTGGAGTTCCTCACGCCTTTCCTGTGTAAAGCGTCCCCACTTGAGATGCGACGGGAACGCCAGGAATTCTTTCCGCGACCACGCAGGGAAATGATCCCTCCTCTCGAGCTATGAGGCGGAAACGGGGCTCCTCTGGATGTTGGCGGGACTCTCGTGCTTCCTCTCGAGTGGAGACGGGTATGTCGGGGCACTTCTTGAGTTGCAGCAAGGATGTAAAGGACGTTTTGGAAGTTCCAGAGTTTAGGTGTGATTAGCCTGGGGACGCCTCAGAGGAAATGGGCCTCATGTCGCCTGGATGGGAGAACCTCCTGGATTTTCTCGAGTTGCGGCAGGTGCTCTCGACTTATGACGGGGACATCAGGGACCCGCTCTGATGTCCTCATGGAAAGGCCAGTCCCATGCTAGTTACTACGGGGCCTCTCGGATTCCTCTCCCGTCGATGCCGGGGCCTAAGACCTTGTTTGGAGTCGGTGCCGGAACCTGA
Source organism: Capra hircus (assembly GCF_001704415.2). Classification (NCBI taxonomy): domain Eukaryota; kingdom Metazoa; phylum Chordata; class Mammalia; order Artiodactyla; family Bovidae; genus Capra; species Capra hircus. The sequence goes on from NW_017192870.1 coordinate 1,168, forward strand.
GGATTCCTCTCCAGTGCTGACGTGTATCTTGGGGTACTTCTGGACTCTCCCCAGGGGAGTCAGTCCTCGTCTGGAGTGGGGCATGCACGTGCGCTTTCCTCCCGAGCTGTAGCAGCAGTGTCACAATTCCCTTCGCGTTGATCAAAGCAACTGTGGCTTTCCCTCGAGGCTTTCCCACGAGGCTTTCCCACAGGGCTGTCCCACGTGCCACCGTGGTGTGAGTCCATCCTCCTGCTTGAAAGTCGAGGCAGTGCAGGGAAAACAGTTTTCCCTGGAATGGACTGAGACATCTGGGGGACTCTGGGAATGGTGCACGACCCTGGAGTTCCTCTCGCCTTTCCTGTGGAGATCGCCTCCTCTTGAGATGCCGCCGGGAACACTGGGAACTCTTTCCCGATCACTGAGGGAAAGGATCCCTCCTCTCGAGCTAGGAAGGGTAATCGGGGCTCCTCTGAATTTGAGCGGGACTCTCGTGCTTCCTCTCGAGTGGAGACGGGTATGTTGGGGAACTTCTTGAGTTGCAGCAAGGGTGTGAAGGACCCTTTGTAAGCTCCAGAGGTTAGGTGTGATTAGCCTTGAGACACCTCAGCGGAAATGGTCTTCATCTCGCCTGGAAGGGAGAACCTCCTGGATTTTCTCAAGTTGCGGCAGGTGCTCTCGAACTACGACGGGGCCCTCAGGGACCCGCTCTGGTGGCCTCAGGAAAGGCCAGTCCCAATGCAAGTTGCACGGGGACCTCTCGGGATTCCTCTCCCTTCGTGCCGGGGCCTAAGACCTTGTGTGGAGTCGGTGCCGGAAAATGAGGTTTCCTCTCCAGTGCTGACATGGATCTTGGGTACTTCTGGAGTCTCCCCAGGGAAGTCAGTCCTCGTCTCCAGTGGGGCAGGCACGTGCGCTTTCCTCCCGATCCGTAGCAGCAGTGTCCCGCTTCCCTTCGCGTGGATCAAGGCATCTGTGGCTTTCCCTCGAGGCTTTCCCACAAGGCTTTCCCACGAGGCTTTTCCACAGGGCTGTCCCACGTGCCACCGTGGAGTGAGTCGATCCTCGGCTTGAAAGTCGAGGCAGTGCAGGGAAAACAGGTTTCCCTGGGATGGACTGAGACATCTGGGGACTCTGGGAATGGTGGCACAACCCTGGAGTTCCTCTCGCCTTTCCTGTGGAGAGCGCCTCCTCTTGAGATGCGACGGGAACGCTGGGAATTCTTTCCCGACCACGCAGGGAAAGGATCCCTCCTCTCGATCTAGGAGGCGGAAACGGGGCTCCTCTGGATGTTTGCGGGACTCTCTTGCTTCCTCTCGAGTGGAGACGGGTATGTCCGGGAACTTCTTGAGTTGCAGCAAGGTTTTGAAGACCCTTTGGAAGTTCCAGAGATTAGGTGTCATTTGCCTCCAGACGCCTCAGCTGAAATGGGCCTCATCTCGCCTGGAGGGGAGAACCTACTGGAATTTCTCGAGTTGCGGCAGGTGCTCTCGACTTACGACGGGGACCTCAGGGACATGCTCTGGTGGCCTCAGGAAAGGACAGTCCCCATGCGAGTTGCTCGGGGCCTCTCGGGATTCCTCTCCTGTCGATGCCGGGGCCTAAGACCTTGTGTGGAGTCGGTGCGGGAACCTGAGGATTCCTCTCCAGTGCTGACATGGATCTTGGGGTACTTCCTGAGTCTCCGCTGGGGAGTCACTCCTGGTCTCGAGTGGGGGCATTCACGTGCGCTTTCCTCCCCAGCTGTAGCAACAGTGTCACGCTTCCCTTGCGTTGATCAAGGGATCAGGGGCTTTCCCTCGAGGCTTTCCCACAAGGCTTTCCCCACGAGGCTTTCCAGCCAGGCTTTCCCACAGGGCTGTCCCACGTGCCACCGTGGTGTGAGTCGATCCTCGGCTTGAAAGTCGAGGCAGTGCCGGGAAAACAGGTTTCCCTGGAATGGACTGAGACGTCTGGAAACTCTGGGAATGGTGGCACGACACTGGAGTTCCTCTCTCCTTTCCTGTGGAGAGCGCCTCCTCTTGAGATGCGACGGGAAACGCCCGGAATTCTTTCCCGGACCACGCAGGGAAAGATCCCTCCTCTCGAGCTAGGAGGCGGAAACGGGGCTCCTCTGGATGTGGGCGGGACTCTCGTGCTTCCTCTCGAGTGGAGACGGGTATGTCGGGGAACTTCTTGAGTTGCAGGAAGGGTGTGAAGGACCCTTTGGAAGTTCCAGAGGTTAGGTGTAATTAGCCTGCGGATGCCTCAGAGGAAATGGGCCTCATCTCCCCTGGAGGGGAGAACCTCCTGCATTTTCTCGAGTTGGTTCAGGTGCTCTGGACTTACGACGGGGACCTCAGGGACCCGCTCTGGTGGCCTCAGGAAAGGCCAGTCCCCATGCGAGTCGCTCGGGGGCCTCTCTGGATTCCTCTCCCGTCGATTCCGGGGCCTAAGACCTTGTGTGGAGTCGGTGCCGGAAATTGAGGATTCCTCTCCAGTGCTGACATGGATCTTGGGGTAATTCTGCAGTCTCCCCAGGGGAGTCAGTCCTCGTCTCGAGTGGGGGCATACACGTGCGCTTTCCTCCCAAGCTGTAGCAGCAGTGTCACGCTTCTCTTCGCATGGATCAAGGGATCTGTGGCTTTCCCCGAGGATTTCCCAAAGGGCTGTCCCACGTGCCACCGTGGTGTGAGTCGATCCTCGTCCTGAAAGTCGAGGCTGCGTAGGGAAACAGGTTTCCCTGGAATGGACTGAGATATCTGGGGGACTCTGGGAATGGTGGCACTACCCTTGAGTTCCTCTCGCCTTTCCTGTGGAGAGTGCCTCCTCTTGAGATGCGACGGGAACGCCGGGAATTCTTTCCCGACCATGCAGGGAAAGGATCCCTCCTCTCGAGCTAGGAGGCGGAAACGGGGTTCCTCTAGATGTGGGCGGGACTCTCGTGCTTCCTCTCGAGTGGAGACGGGTATGTCAGGGAACTTCTTGAGTTGCAGCAAGGGTGTGAAGGGCCCTTTGGAATGTCCAGAGTTTAGGTGTGATTAGCCTCGAGTCGCCTCTGCGGAAATGGGCCTCATCTCGTCTGGAGGGAAGAACCTCCTGGATTTTCTCGAGTTGCCGCAGGTGCTCTCGACTTATGACGGGGACCTCAGGGACTCGCTCTGATGGCCTCAGGAAGGCCAGTCCCCATGCGAGTGGCTCGGGGACTCTCGGGATTTCACTCCCATCGATGCCGGGGCCTAAGACTTTGTGTGGAGTCAGTGCCGGAAACTGAGGATTCCTCTCCATTGCTGACATGGATCTTGGGGTACTTCTGGAGTCTCCCCAAGGCAGTCAGTCCTTGTCTCGAGAGGGCCCATGCACATGTGCTTACCTTCCGTGCTGTAGCTGAAGTATCTCGCTTCCCTTCTCGTGGAGTAAGGGATCTGTGGCTTTCCCTCGAGTCTTTCCCTCGAGGCTTTCCCACGAGGCTTTCCCACAGGGCTGTCCCACGTGCCACCGTGGTGTGAGTCGATCCTAGGCTTGAAAGTCGAGGCAGTACAAGGAATACAGGTTTCCCTGGAATGGACTGAGACATCTGGGGGACTCTGGAATGGGGGCATGACCCTGGAGTTCCTCTCGCTTTTCCTCTGGAGAGCGCCTCCTCTTGAGATGGGACGGGAACGCCGCAAATTCTTTCCCGACCACGCAGGGAAAGGATCAAACCTCTCGAGCTATGAGGCGGAAACGTGGCTCCTCTGGATGTGGGCGGGACTTTCCTGCTTCCTCTCGAGTGGTGACGGGTATGTCGGGGAACTTCTTGAGTTGCAGCAAGGGTGTGAAGGACCCTTTGGAAGTTCCAGAGGTTAGGTGTGATTTGCCTGGAGACGCCTCGCGGAAATGGGCTTCATCTCGCCTGGAGGGGAGAACCTCCTCGATTTTCTCGAGTTGCGGCAGGTGCTCTCGACTTACGACGGGGACCTCAGGGACCCGCTCTGGTGGCCTCATTAAAGGCCAGTCCCCATGCGAGTTTCTCATGGGCGTCTCGGGATTCCTCTCCCGTCGATGCTGGGGCCTATGATCTTGTGTGGAGTGGGTGCCGGAACCTGAGGATTCCTCTCCAGTGCTGACATGGATCTTGGGGTACTTCTGGAGTCTCCCCAGTGGAGTCAGTCCTCCGTCACGAGTGGGGGCATGCACGTTCGTTTTCCTCCCGAGCTGTAGCAGCAGTGTCGCGCTTCCATTCACGTGGATCAAGGGATCTGTGGCTTTCTCTCGAGGCTTTCCCGCGAGGCTTCCCACGAGGCTTTACACGAGGCTTTCCCACAGGGCTGTCCCACGTGCAACCGTGGTGTGAGTCGATCCTCAGCTTGAAAGTCGACGCAGTGTAGGGAAAACAGGTTTCCCTGGAATGGACTGAGACATCTGGGGGACTCTGGGAATGTGCCACGACCCTGGAGTTCCTCTCGACTTTCCTGTGGAGAGCGCCCTCCACTTGAGATGGGACGGGAACGCAGGGAATTCTTTCCAACCACGCAGGGAAAGGATCGCTCCTCTCGAGCTAGGAGGCGGAAACGGGGCTCCTCTGGATGTGGGCGGGACTCTCGTGCTTCCGTGTCGAGTGGAGTCGGGTATGTCAGGGGAACTTCCTGAGTTGCAGCAAGGGTGTGAAGGACCCTTTGGAATTTCCAGAGGTTAGGTGTGATTAGCCTCGAGACGCCTCAGCGGAAATGGGCCTCATCTCGCCTGGAGGGGAGAACCTCCTGGATTTTTTCGAGTTGCGGCAGGAGCTCTCGTCTTACGACGGGGACCTCAGGGATCCGCTCTGGTGGCCTGAGGAAAGGCCAGTCCCCATGCGAGTTCCTCGGGTGCCTTTCGGGATTCCTCTCCCGTCGATGCCGGGGCCTAAGACCTTGTGTGCAGTCGGTGCAGGAAACTGAGGATTCCTCTCCAGTGCTGACATGGCTTCTTGGGTACTTCTGGTGTCTCCCCAGGGCAGTCAGTCCTCTACTCGAGTGAGGGCATGCACGTGCGCTTTCCTTCCGAGCCTGTGGCAGTAGTGTCGCGCTTCCCTTCTCGTGGAACAAGGGATCAGGGGCTTTCCCTCGAGGCTTTCCCACGAGGCTTTCCCACATTGCTGTCCCACGTGCCACCGTGGTGTGAGTCAATCCTCGGCTTGAAAGTCGAGGCAGCGCAGGGAAAACAGGTTTCCCTGGAATGGACTGAGACATCTGGGGGACTCTGGGAATGGTGGCACGACCCAGGAGTTCCTCTCGCCTTTCCTGTGGAGAGCGCCTCCTCTTGAGATGCGACAGGAACGCCGGGAACTCTTTCCTGACCACGCAGGGAAAGGATCCCTCCTCTCGAGCTAGGAGGCGGAAACGGGGCTCCTCTGGATGTGGGCGGGACTCTCGTGCTTCCTCTCGAGTGGAGACGGGTATGTCGGGGAACTTCTTGAGTTGCAGCAAGGGTGTGAGGACCCTTTGGAAGTTCCAGATGTTAGATGTGATTAGCCTCGAGACGCCTCAGCGGAAATGGGCCTTATCTCGCCTGGAGTGGAGAACCTCCAGGATTTTCTCGAGTTGCGGCAGGGTGCTCTCGACTTACGACGGGGACCTCAGGGACCCGCTCTGGTGGCCTCAGGAAAGGCCAGTCCCATGCGAGTTGCTCTAGGGCCTCTCGGGATTCCTCTCCCGTCGATGCCGGGGCCTAAGACCTTGTGTGGAGTCGGTGCCGGAAACTGAGGATTCCTCTCCAGTGCTGACATGGATCTTGGGTACTTCTGGAGTCTCCCCAGGGAGTCAGTCCTCGTCTCGAGTGGGGGCATGCACGTGCGCTTTCCTCCCGAGCGGTAGCAGCAGTGTCACGCTTCCCTTCGCGTGGATCAAGGGATCTGTGGCTTTCCCTCGAGGCTTTCCCAGAGGCTTTCCCACGAGGCTTTCCCACAGGGCTGTCCCACGTGCCACCGTGGTGTGAGTCGATCCTCGGCTTGAAAGTCGAGGCAGTGCAGGGAAAACAGGTTTCCCTGGAATGGAACTGAGACATCTAGGGGACTCTGGAATGGTGGCACGACCCTGGAGTTCCTCTTCGCTTTCCTGTGGAGAGCGCCTCCTCTTGAGATGCGACGGGAACGCCGGGAATTCTTTCCCGACCACGCAGGGAAAGGATCCTCCTCTCGAGCTAGGAGGCGGAAACGTGGGCTCCTCTGGATGTGGGCGGGACTCTCCGTGCTTCCTCTCGAGTGGAGACGGGTATGTCGGGGAACTTCTTGAGTTGCAGCAAGGGTGTGAAGGACCCTTTGGAAGTTCCAGAGGTTAGGTGTGATTAGGCCTCGAGACGCCTCAGCGGAAATGGGCCTCATCTCGCCTGGAGGGGAGAACCTCCTGGATTTTCTCGAGTTGCGGCAGGGCTCTCGTCTTACGACGGGGACCTCAGGGACCCGCTCTGGTGGCCTCAGGAAAGGCCAGTCCCCATGCGAGTTGCTCGGGGCCTCTCGGGATTCCTCTCCCGTCGATGCGGGGCCTAAGACCTTGTGTGGAGTCGGTGCCGGAACCTGAGGATTCCTCTCCAGTGCTGACATGGATCTTGGGTACTTCTGGCAGTCTCCCCAGTGGAGTCAGTCCTCGTCTCGAGTGGGGGCATGCACGTGCGCTTTCCTTCCGAGCTGTAGCAGCAGTGTCGCGCTTCCCTTCGCGTGGATCAAGGGATCTGTGGCTTTCCCTCGAGGCTTTCCCACGAGCTTTACGAGGCTTTCCACTGGGCTGTCCCACGTGCCACCGTGGTGTGAGTCGATCCTCGGCTTGAAAGTCGAGGCAGTGCTGGGAAAACAGGTTTCCCTGGAATGGACTGAGACATCTGGGGGACTCTGGGAATGGTGGCACGACCCTGGAGTTTCCTCTCGCCTTTCCTGTGGAGAGCGCCTCCTCTTGAGATGCGACGGGAACGCCGGGAATTCTTTCCCGACAACGCAGGGAAAGGATCCCTCCTCTCGAGCTAGGAGGCGGAAACGGGGCTCCTCTGGATGTGGGCGGGACTCTCGTGCTTCCTCTCGAGTGGAGACGGGTATGTCGGGGAACTTCTTGAGTTGCAGCAAGGGTGTGAAGGACCCTTTGGAAGTTCCAGAGGTTAGGTGTGATAGCCTCGAGACGCCGTCAGCGGAAATGGGCCTCATCTCGCCTGGAGGGGAGAACCTCCTGGATTTTCTCGAGTTGCGGCAGGTGCTCTCGACTTACGACCGGGGACCTCAGGGACCCGCTCTGGTGGCCTCAGGAAAGGCCAGTCCCCATGCGAGTTGCTCGGGGGCCTCTCGGGATTCCTCTCCCGTCGATGCTGGGCCTAAGACCTTGTGTGGAGTCAGGTGCCGGAACCTGAGGATTCCTCTCCAGTGCTAGACATGGATCTTGGGGTACTTCTGGAGTCTCCCCAAGGGAGTCAGTCCTCGTCTCGAGTGGGGCATGCACGTGCGCTTTCCTCCCGAGCTGTAGCAGCAGTGTCACGCTTCCCTTCGCGTGGATCAAGGGATCTGTGGCTTTCCCTCGAGGCTTTCCCACGAGGCTTTCCCAGAGGCTTTCCTACAGGCTTTCCCACAGGGCTGTCCCGACTGTACCACCGATGTTGTGAGTCGATCCTCGGCTTGAAAGTTCGAGGCAGTGCAGGGAAAACAGGTTTCCCTGGAATGGACTGAGACATCTGGGGGACTCTGGGAATGGTGGCACTGATCCTGGAGTTCCTCTCGCCTTTCCTGTGGAGAGCGCCTCCTCTTGAGATGAGACAGGGAACGCTAGGGAATTCTTTCCCGGACACGCAGGGAAAGGATCCCTCCTCTCGAGCTAGGAGGCGGAAACGGGGCTCCTCTGGATGTGGGCGGGACTCTCGTGCTTCCTCTCGAGTTGGAGACGGGTATGTCGGGGAACTTCTTGAGTTGCAGCAAGGGTGTGAATGACCCTTTGGAAGTTCCAGAGGTCTAGGTGTGATTAGCCTCGAGATACCTCAGCGGAAATAGGACTCATGCTCGCCTGGAGGGGAGAACCTCCTGGATTTTCTCGAGTTGCGGCAGGGCTCTCGACTTACGACGGGGACCTCAGGGACCCGCTCTGGTGCCTCAGGAAAGGCCAGTTCCCATGCGAGTTGCTCTAGGGCCTCTCGGGATTCCTCTCCCGTCGATGCGGGCCTAAGACCTTGTGTGGAGTCGGTGCCGGAAACTGAGGATTCCTCTCCAGTGCTGACATGGATCTTGGCGTACTTCTGGAGTCCCCCCAGGGGAGTCAGTCCTCGTCTCGAGAGGGGGACATGCACGTGCGATTTCCTCCCGAGCGGTAGCAGCAGTGTCACGCTTCCCCAACGCGTCGATCAAGGGATCTGTGGCTTTCCCTCGAGGCTTTCCCACGAGGCTTTCCCACAGGGCTGTCCCCACGTGCCACCTTGGTGTGAGTCCATCCTCGGCTTGAAAGTCGAGGCAGTGCAGGGAATACAGGTTTCCCTGGAATGGAACTGGAGACATCTAGGGGACTCTTGGAATGGTGGTACGACCCTGGAGTTCCTCTTGCTTTTCCTGTGGAGAGCGCCTCCTCTTGAGATGCGTTGGGAACGCCGGGAATTCTTTCCCGACCGCCCAGGGAAAGGATCAAACCTCTAGAGCTATGAGGCGGAAACGTGGCTCCTCTGGATGTGGGCAGGACTTTCCTGTTCCTCTCGAGAGTGGAGACGGGTATGTCGGGGAACTTCTTGAGTTGCAGCAAGGGTGTGAAGGACCCTTTGGAAGTTCCAGATGTTAGATGTGATTAGCCTCGAGACGCCTCAGCGGAAGTGGGCCTCATCTCGCCTGGAGGGGGAGAACCTCCTGGATTTTTTCGAGTTGCGGCAGGTGCTCTCGACTTATGACGGGGACCTCAGGGACCGCGTGGTGCCTCAGGAAAGGGCCATGCAAGTTGCTCGGGCCCACTCGTGATTCCTCTCCAGTCCATCCGGG